>NW_027488718.1:300000-528120 GCF_050948215.1 Halictus rubicundus | reverse complement strand
GGGAAGGATGGGTGAGGTGTAGGGAGGGGGGAGAGCAGAGAAGTATGTGTGTGTGGGAGAGGGAAAAATAAGAACGCGGCCGATAATAGTGTAAGATCTCTCTCTCTCTCTCTCTCTCTCTCTCTCTCTCTCTCTCTCTCTCCTCTCTCTCTCTCTCTCTCTCTCTCTCTCTCTCTCTCTCTCTCTCACCTCTCTCTCTCTCTCTCTCTCTCCTCTCTCTCTCTCTCTCTCTCTCTCTCTCTCTCTCTCTCTCTCTCTCTCTCTCTCTCTCTCTCTCTCTCTCTCTCTCTCTCTCTCTCTCTCTCTCTCTCTCTCCTCTCTCTCTCTCTCTCTCTCTCCTCTCTCTCTCTCTCTCTCTCTCTCTCTCTCTCTCTCTCTCTCTCTCTCTCTCTCTCTCTCTCTCTCTCTCTCTCCCTCCCTCCCTCCCTCCTCCCTCCCTCCCTCCCTCCCTCCCTCCCTCCCTCCCTCCCTCCCTCCCTCCCTCCCTCCCTCCCTCCTCCCTCCCTCCCTCCCTCCCTCCCTCCCTCCCTCCCTCCCTCCCTCCCTCCCTCCCTCCCTCCCTCCCCTCCCTCCCTCCCCTCCCTCCCTCCCTCCCTCCCTCCCTCCCTCCCTCCCTCCCTCCTCCCTCCCTCTCTCTCTCTCTCTCTCTCTCCCTCTCTCTCTCTCTCCTAAAACTACCCTCTCCTCCGTCTCTGCATTATTGGGAAATTTTTCGAGGCATACCGGACCCTTCTGATCGGCGTAGGCACACGTACACGCCGACCAGGCGGTGTGTGAGTGTGCCGCGGCACGGCTATTCGAACGAAGCTACGACAAGAGCCATCCACGTTGTCCCGCCGCGCATGCTCCTATAGGCCTCTGTTTTACCAATACAGTATGTTGCTCGATACTGAACTTTTTTTTTAATTTTATTGATATTGAACTGTGGAAAACATTCCTAGCTCCCCTACTGGACAGAAATGTTACTATTTAGCTTCTTCTTGCGGCCGTTCTTTCATAGCGTGACAATCATTATTTTCGGAGTCAGGTTCGGTCGGTCCGCCCCCCTTAAGGAATTTGAACGTTGTAACAAACGAAATAACAATTTATTACCACGCTAACGAAAAAGAAAGAATATCATCTGACCAATCTGTGCGGTGAAACAATTCGTCATTATTTATTTCAAAAGCTGTTAACTAGAACATTTCAGAGTCCCTCGTGGTAATAGATGGGGAATACTTTGTTAAGGAATTTGAGCGTTATTAGGTAAGTGATTTTACAGTTTTTTGGTCGGGGTCTACAAATTACTTTACAGTAAACAGATGTTGTCCGACTGTGCCGACTTCCAGCTCAATAGTAATAATCTGTCATAAACCGCTCAATACAGAGCAGCGCCGGGGGAGGGTACCTAAACAAACCGAGTCTATCGTAGGTATGCCTATCCCCATCTCAGCCGCGGCTGGTGGCCCAATGTTTTGAGGCCGAAGGCTGTCACGCTACACAGTATGTGTGACCGCTGTAGCCAATATTTCGAATTCAGCCGAAAATGCGTGTGAAACGAGGCCTGCCTCTTCCACTCTGAACCAATCGGCCGCGCATGCGTATCTAGATACGTCACCGCAGTCCTGCCGGGGAACCTTCTTCTAAGCTTCGCATCAGTACAATGTCACCACTTCGAACCCATACAAAATGGCGTCTTGTCACCCCCTACAATCGTGTAGTAGTGGGCGGTAACAGTTTCATATCTTAGCCCACTGCCATAACCCACAGCTTACGTCCAATATCATGGAGTTAATCACACGGGAATTTCTTATTAAAAATAGTATCTATTGTTATGTTTTCCGACTAGGAGGTGCGATATTATGATTTACTACGAGAGGGAGTCCCTTCCAGCACGTGTTGACCGTGTGTTTTCCTTCGTGTATTCGTTGGACAGTGATCATTAAGTAATTAAAAACCTGTCGCAGAAACTAATTTTTACGCTAGCCTCATTTTTACAGTCGACCCCAAAATCTGACTTTGCCCGTCGTGAAATTGATGGGCTTGAGCTAACGGCGAACGGTTCAACACCTTTTACCTACATTATTGCTGCCTGTCCCAATCTTGCCGAGTGGAAAAAGCTACCAGAATAATTAATAATACGGTTCTCCCTTTCGCAGCTATAGGTTCGAGCTACCATTTGTTGAGTTTGAGGGGAACATCTGTCGTATTTTAAATAGGCAGGTAATTTTTCTTGTGAATCAAAAACACATGTTGAATGTGAAAAAATTATTAGATCTCGAGATATTTTCAAAAAATGTCATACATTTTCTTGTATTTAGTGAAATACAGCTACACTTTTTCAAAATCTTAGTTTTCGTACTCGAGTTACGATACGTGACTTGCTACTGAATTATGAAATGCTCACTCGTACAAATCGGTTTCTGTTATGATAACAATGTCGAAAGGGTGTTTACCTTTACAACATAGTTATGAAGTGTTTGAGTATCTTCTTCAATAAAGACATTTTTTGAAAATATCTCGAGATCTAATAATTTTTTTGCCATGGTACCCTAATCATTTTTTACGTAGAATGAAAAGAAGAATCTATTCTATTTAAAGAAATGATGCAATTGTTAATTGCACATGCACTGCAGCATCTAAAAAAATTTAAAGGCCTACAGATGTAGTGCTCTTCGAACCATTTATCTTTCTCCTTTATCATTTTTTCGTAAATGCAATAATAACGGAGTTATGACTTGAAACAATTGCGTGGACCACCCTGTATAAGGATGTGCGATGCTGTTTCACTAAGTGCCAGGAACGTTTCCTATTTCCATGGTGTTGTAAAGGAGAGGTACGGATAGATTACCTAAGGAGCTGTGGAGCCCCTAAAAACATTTTTTTTGTGCCACGCACAGCAGGGAACTGTCAACGCGCTCTCGAAAGGCCATCTGGAAAGGGTCGAGAGGCCAGAGAAGAAATTCGGTTCCAAAGTCTGACACGGTTGCCGCTAGTAAACGCTAGGACCAAAACCAGGGTTATAATTTTTAGAACGCAGTCTCTGCATAAACGTGGTCCAGTGTATCCAGTGTTTAGTGCACCTACATTTCTCGGCTCACAGTAAGTATATACTCTACAAATCTCCGTCCAAATGAATTTATTGATTGTTTACTCGATAAATATCTAGAGTTCGAGTAGAAGCTCGAGAGTTCTTTATTTTATAAATAAATATTAAAAATTAAAAAGTTATTAGATTTTAGTAATGGTCTCCTGGTCTCACACTCACACCGATGTACCCGACCAGTATTATGATTACACTCCTTCTGGGACAATTACAGACCAGATATTTGGGACACTTATCGAGTGAACACTGTACTGTGTGATAATGTTTTCATTGTTTTGTACTTGTTCACGACAAAGATGGAAAATCTATCTATCCGCCCGACACCGCCAACACCGGCCCCGACACCCCCAACACCGTTCCGGCCCCGGCATCGCCAACACTGGTTCCGGCCCCGACACCGCCAACACCGGCCCTGACACCCCAACACCGGCCCCGGCACCGCCACCACCGG
The DNA here is from genome assembly GCF_050948215.1 of Halictus rubicundus. NCBI lineage: Eukaryota > Metazoa > Arthropoda > Insecta > Hymenoptera > Halictidae > Halictus > Halictus rubicundus. The sequence continues at coordinate 524,584 of NW_027488718.1, read as the reverse complement.
TTCCGGCAAGGCACAGGAATCAGCTCAAGACGATCTTATGGTGAGTTACAGAAATTACGGTAATTGTGCACAAATGGTTACACTTCACCGATGTTGATAAAATTTTCAATATGTTGTAAAACTTAACATTCTGAACAGCTTTTTCCTATACATGTAACAGCCACTCAGCCTTAGTTTTTGAGATATTCAGCATTATTTTTTAAACAGTATTACGTTACATTATAGAATTTGCTAACAAGTGGAATTGGTGTTGATTTGGATTATTTTTTTTTCGAGCGATCAACTCTGATGATTCTCACATTCAACAATATTAAATAATACAATATAATTTTTTATTGTTAATGTGAGCACCTTCTCATCATCACTGGGTAGGTGGAGTGGTGTCGTCGTAATATGTACTCATTCTTCATTATCATTTGTTTTAAAAAGTTCACGCGGTAGATAAAGATCGTTCGACGATCGTCGTGATGTACACTGTATATACAATGTATCTGTAGACATAGTTGTCGAGCAGCCGTACCAAGCTGTATACGCACGCCACGAGCGTACACTTATAGGCAAAATCCAATGTGGTAGTAGCTGCAGTTTTTCGTGAATATCTCAAAAACTAAAGCTGGCGACGTACTAAAAAACGTCGAAATCGGTGAAGTGTAACCTTGTATGCTTGCACTCGTGCGGGCACGTGACACAGCTCGACATATTTGTTATTTTTAGTTCATTAATGTACTTTTGATATGTTGCAGAAAAGAATCATGCGCGAGGTAAGGAGCGCTTTTTTAAGCGCTTGGGTGGCAGTGGCCGACGTGGTAGAAGAGGGGGGGGGGGCTGGACGAGGAGCGGACGGAGGAGGAAGGGTCGAAGGAGCAGACGAGGGAGACCGATGGAACGGACGGTCGCATCTTTAAGGTCCAGTTTTACTACGTGGCCTCGATTCACGCTACAAACGGCTGCTAGCAGAAGCTCGAATGACAGTGTGCGTGCGTGTGCGTGTGCCATGGTATGCCGCACACAACGCTAGATCCGCAACAACGAAAAAGGTTGCAAGGGTTCGGGAGGCGGCAAATCATTGTTCGATAATGCAAAGATGGGCTTTCCAGGGGTGAAAAGCGTTAGATTAAAGATAAATCTAGAGCGCTCGCGAACGGACAGGGCCTAATTTTGCGTTTTCTAGGCGTAATTTGCAATATTCGGCAGAATGTAGACATAAGGACACATTTTCTTAAATAACCGGGTTCTTATGGAGAATGTTGACGGCGAGCGCTCTAGCGGTGACATATACAATGTCAATGCAACGCCTATTATATTGTATAATTACGTATTAAACAAAGGATTTGCCGCCCCCGAAAAACCATCCCACAGATATTATTTTGCTCAAATATAGTTCCGGCATTTTTCGCTACGAGCGCTGTATTCTGTTCCGATCATTGTCGTCGTTAGCAGTCACTATCGCAGACGAGGTATAGGAGTGGACCAATCACCATATGGATTTCGTGTCTCACATGTAAACAACTGGTTTTCTTACGCCCTCTACGCTGACGAACGATAAATGTTGGAACTAGATCCACAAAAATGATCAAATCTGGTCAAATACAAATGATTGACGAGTTATGTACATATCGGATGTTATGACTATAGGTTCAAATTATATTTTTTTATTTGATGTCATTATGTTATATATCTACAATTATCTTTATCAATACAATATTAATAAATATAGATACTACGTTTCCAAATTATAGAAATACAATTTTCATAAACCTTGAACGTAAATAACATTTCTCCATACGTATAATTATTATTCGCATTTCTACAATTTTTTAACACTATTAATACGCAACCATTTTAAATACATTTTGTAACTGAACTTGAAAAAGAAACTAAATTGAAATTTACTATATATTTCATGTATATTTCATTTAAAAAACAAACTTTAGCTTTAAAGAATCATCCAAAATATTAATTAATATTAGTTGTGAAATTCGATAGAGTTAAGAATTAATTAATCAATAATTATGTAGTTGAGCTTTTTTGCAAGATGTCAATCTATTTCACTACTGACTGAGAACGTAGTTGTATTATTTTCTTTCACGTTTGTAGTGAGAAAATAAACGACGAACGCAACAGAACCTCTCCTTACGTTGCTTATACTACGCACGCGCTACACCCAAGCGTACCTCTATTCTGTCCGTGTGAGCTGCCAGCTCGACTGTTCGACGCGTTCCGCCGAATTCACGCAGAGTTGAGAAAAACATTTATCTAAATAAAAATTTCGAATAACGAATAAAAAATAAAAAAATTTTTATTCGTTATCGAAGGTTCGAATAAAAAAATTATCTTTATTCGACGAGTATCGAATAAATAATTTTATTCGACGAGAATTTATCAGACAAATAAAGATAATATTTTTATTCGAACATCGAATAATTTTTTCATCTTTTATCTGTATTTTCTATCGAAGGCTTCTAATAAAGCTTCGAATTACTTTTACCGAGCGCTGAGATTCAAAGCCCCTCGACGACAAACAACATACAATGTAAGCGGATGGAGAATCGCGCACGAATGAAAGTTTAAACTTTTAGATTTTTCAACATATCCTCATAAAATTGTGACGAGCGAATGGAGGGATTTTCCTGATGAAAATGAGGTCAAATTCGAGTGTCATCGAACAAGTTTCACTGATACGTAATGCTACGGTAAAATTCCAATCTCATTAAAGGCAGTCCAAATGATGTCGTGTTTGGACTCATTTTGATCGGGATAAGCTCTACAACTCATTCGTATTAACAATATTGTTCTGATTCAAAACATAAAAGCATAAATTGCCAATAATGCACGATTCTCCATCTGCTTACATTGTAGGCTGTTGGTCGGTCGCTGGTCTTTGATGTTCCGAGCTCGTAGAGTCGCGACATATCGGTGTGAAACAACTACCAATCCAATTGCAAAACTTCATTATTTTTCATGATTTTTTATGGGACTTGCGCAACTAATTCGTGGCATTCTTCTGATTAAAATGACACTAAACACGGTACAAATTGGACTGTATTTAGTATTTGATCCGTAGATTTATTCGAAGGCTTCAAATAAATCTTCGGATAACTTTGCCAGCTCGACGAATAAACGGCGACGGCGCCCGACGAGGACCGACGAGCGCCGAACGTCGAAGCCCCAGCGACTTGCCAAACGGCATACAATGTAAGCGGATGGAGAATCGTGCATTATTGGCAATTTATGCTTTTATGTTTTTAATCAGAACAATATTGTTGATACGAATGAGTTGTAGAGCCTATCCCGATCAAAATGAGCCCATACACGACATCATTTGGACTGTCTTTAATGAGATTGTAATTTTTATCGTAACATTACGTATCAGTGAAACTTGTTCGATTACACTCGAATTTGGACTCATTTTCATCAGGAAATTCCCCCCAATTCACCTCGTCGCAATTTTATGGTGGTATATTGAGAAATCTAAAAGTTTAAACTTGCATTCGTACGCGATTCTCCATCTGCTTACATTGTATGCCCTTTGTCAGTCGCTGGGTCTTTGAAGTTCGGCGCTCGTCGGACCTCGTTGCTGCTTATTCAAGCTGGCAAAAGTTATTCGAAGCCTTTGAATAAAAGATACCGATAAAGATGAAAAAATTATTCGAAGTTCGAATAAATCCGCTTCGAATAAAAAAAATTATCTTTATTCGGCGGATAAATTCTCGTCGAATAAAATTATTTATTCGACAAAGATACTTTTTTTATTCGAACCTTCGAATAACGAATAAAGTTAAAGTATCTTTTATTGGAATCGTCATTTAAATAATTTGTTATCTAAATAGTACCCAACTATGTCTGGAAGTAGCGCATTCGATTCCCGGTTCAGCGAGGCGCACATTTTGCTATAACTTTTGAACTAAAAAAGATATCAAAGTGAAATTTAAACTGAAAAAATTAAAAAGAATCGGGTTTAATGGTATTTACTGAAATATATTTTGTATTTTAAATAATTCTTTTTGTTTTTTAATTTTAATTACCCTTAAAAAAATGTTCAAAACTAGTTATTATAAATATTGTTGTTCAATCTTTTATGAATCCCAAATAATTAAATTTATTAGAATATATACGCTGCAAATGAAAAGCAATATCAGAAGTAGATTAAATAGGTACCTATTAAATATTCAAATGAAATTAGTGATGTCAACGTTGTATTTTATTAAATTAAATTTAAACTACGTTCTTACTTTTTTGGCTAATATTGAACTAATTAATTTCTTATAATTATGTTATTACACTGTTGTAGTTGTAATTGCACATGGGAAGAAGACTGATGTAGTAGAAAGAACAAGAAAAAAGTGTTTAACGAAAGAAAAAAATCATTCCATGCGGGATTCGATCCAGGACCAAAATATTCTCAGCCGGAGACGTTACGTTATTATTATTATTATTATTATTACATTACGTTTCCTTCGATGCACTCGCGTAACAGCCGTAATGGAATTAAGAGGAAATAACATTCTTTAGTCTCATTCATCATATGAATCCTCGACATGAGATTTAAAATTATATCAGCAACAGCGCCATTGCAGAATATCGGTTCCACAATATTAGTTCTGAATGATACGGTAGGATGTGACACGGAATGGTACGGGGGCTCTAGAGCCCCCCGAGCGTGAGACAGAAAAATACATTGGGTGATTGGTCTACTCCTATACCTCGTCTGTGTCACAATGCTCGAATGAGAGTGTGCGGCACACTCACACACCGCTAGGTCGGCGTGTACGTGTACCTACGAGAATAGCAAGGGTCCGGGATGCCGCGAATCAGTCATCGATAATGCCGAGGAGAAAAAATGGGGAAAAAATGGATGCATATTTTGAAGATGATATGAAAAAGGAAGAGTTAGGAAAATAAAAATTAAACATAATATAATATATAATATATTTTTATTACATATTAATTGTAATGTATTTTCGGCTGCGGCCGCCACGCCCCCCGCGGCCTCCGCGCCAAGATTTATTGCCCCCTCGGCGGTACGAATTTCTTTTCAAATTTCTCATCAGCTTTGTCTGAAACATGTACACAACATTTATATACAAGATTTATATTTAACATATATATAACATATTTTTATGTTTTTCTAACTCACAAGCATGTCTTCCGTCATGTGAATGACGGGGCTGGTCGGGGGGGGGGGGGGGAGGCGCTGATGTTGAGCCCGCCGACGATGCTTGAACGCCGCCGCGGCCGTTTTCAATTTTCTGTTGGAAATTAAATGTAACGTTTTAGAAATAAATAATAAATCTTTACGAATGATGAAATATACCGTCTACTCAGAGTACATTGGCAATTGGCCTGCCTATCGTTAGGCGGGCGACGGCCGCCGTCACTGCCGCCGGTAGTGACACCGTTCCCGATGCTGGGACGCCACCGCCGGTGCTGGAGCCGCCGGCGGTGCTGGCACCACCCCCGCCGGTGTTGGTGCCGCCGCCGGTGTTTGGTTGGGAATCTGTTCCATCCACATTACAAACAAAAACACAATACAATATAAAATATCATTATCACATGATATTGGGTAGGGACGAAAGTTCGTAGGGTTTTCAAATTGAAATTCAAAAATAGCAAAGGTATTTAGAAATACAATAAGAAGTCATAGAACAGAAGGGAAAATATATTATTGAGTAATTCTATGAATACATATCTATCGGTAATTGTGCATAAGAAGTCACACGACATCGACATCGAAGCTCTTTCAATATGTTGTCGGGATGAAGATTTTGAACAATTTTTCTCCATGCAGGCCGCCGCCGCATTGTGGATTCGGGGCTTCCAAAACCTTGCAGAAATTCGAAGTATGAACATTCGAGAATTCATGATGACCCGTGTGTAAATTGTAGAATATGATCTTGTAGAATTAGTATAAACTAATGATGTTGAAAGCGTAAATTCGGTGTCATTGCAGTTCAAAATTGGTCATTGCTATTGCTATAAAAAATTTGTCTGGAACCCACTGTGCACATAACAAACAGCTTAGAAATGTATGCAAATTTGACTATTTTTTCAAAATAACAAAAACAGTCCTCTGTAATTAAATATTAGAATATTTTCCAAATACCACGACATGTAATCCTTTACTTACCACTAGACGATCAAGCCATATTTTCATTTGGTTGGTACATAATGTCGCGTACTTATAAAAATATTAACATATTAGAACATTTATTTTTCACGGTATAACTAAACTCGATAGCAATGACCAATTTTGAACTGCAATGACACCGAATTTACGCTTTCAACATCATTACTTTTTGCTAATTCTACAAGATCATATTCTACAATTTACATACGAGTCATCATGAATTCTCGAATGTTCACACTTCGAATTTCTGCAAGGTTTTCGAGGCCCCGAATCCACAATTCGGCGGCGGCCTGCATGGAGAAAAATTGTTCAAAATCTCCATCTCGACAACATATTGAAAGAGCTTCGAAGTCGATGTCGTGTGGCTTCTTATGCACAATTACCGATAGATATGTATTCATAGAATTATTCAATAATATATTTTCCCTTCTGTTCTATTACTTCTTGTCGGATTTCTAAATATCTTTCCTATTTTTCAATTTCAATTTGAAAACCCTACGAACTTTCGTTCCTACCCAACAATTTACACTTTACAATATTAGTATAAAATACTGATTATAAACATTTATACGTACTGTATAATGCGTGGTTACGTGGTTGCGTTCCCGCGTTTGCAGTTGTTTGCAGTCGTGGACGAAATGCCCAAACCGATGGCTCCCACTCTGGCGAAAAATCGCCATCCATTTCCCTCCTACCGCACTACGCACACACGCACCTTTACTCTGTTCGTGTGCGCTACCTATGCGACGTTCGACGGGTTCCTCCGCAATTATTCACGTTACGAGAGTTTCGAACGTGTGATTCGCGATCACATTTCGCTATAACTTTTGTTCGAAAGAACTCATTAAAGCGAAATTTGGACTACAAATTTTTCTGAAAAATGTTTACGAAAATATATTTTGCATTTTTTAAATAATTTTTTTTTCAGTATAGCCACCTAAGATGTTCAAAAGTGACCCCCGAATCAAATTGATTTCTAGTCACACCGTGCCCAACAAAAAATTACGAAAAAATTCATGGATATTCTACTTACCAGCATACAGGAGTGAGATTTTTTTCAGAACTTTAGGTGGAAAAATCGATTTTATATCGAACTTCTCGGTTGACCCCCTGAAATGTTTTGTGTCGGTATGTTTAATAACTGAGAGTTCTGTGACAATGTTCGTTTATTGGTAAACAATACACGGCACTATCACCTGCCGAATTAACCTTAGGTGATTGTTTAAATTAGGAACAGTGGTCGCAGTGTGGAAATTGACGGACTATGTGCGTTTTAAATATCGTGTAGATGCGCGAGTGATTCTGTGTGTTTTTTCTGGATTCTGCGTCTGTGTTCTGAATGCTTCAGATGCGCGGATGATTCTGATCTTGCTGTTCCGAGGTCCGCTCTCTCGTCAACTCGTGTAACGAGGAAATTCGTAGGCATAGGCCCAATTTTGGGGGAAAAAGCACCCCATTCGTCACTTAGACTGTAGGAGGAGGGTCTTCTTCTCGTGGTGGAGGTGGAAGCTCCTCCTCAGCCGAAAATGGGAAATCTCGAAAAATGCGCGTTTTAAGGACCTCGGAACAGCGCGTCTGTTTTTCGGCCTAAGTGGCCTTCGAAATTTATGGCCTGCGTGGCCCGCGTGCTGGCTGGCCCAAGTGGGCCGAACGTGGTTTATTACCCCCTTGGTCTGAGTACGCTCACGAAACCAAGGGGATGCGATCTTAGGCTCCAACCCGAGCGTGTCTCGATAGACACAACCCAGGTGCCCTTGTGAAATATGACCTGTGACGCCTGGCGATGCGACCCAAGGACTGCGTTTCCTTGGCCGCTGCGTGCTACGGACAACGGCCCGTTGTAGTCCGAATTCGGGACCCTCGCGTACCTCGCGATCGGTACTCGAAACGAGAGTCTAACGAATTGACTTTATGGCCACTTTTCCAATGCTGTCAGCTTAAACCCTCGAGTGCACGTTTTCGACATTTCGAGGACTAAGCATTCTTCTAAGTAAACGAAGAACAGCGAATAATCGGAAAAGGGCCTCGGAACAAATACGTGAAATCGAACACCCCCACTTATATTATTATGTTCGCTGTGTCTTCGTTGTGATTATTAATGTGTATTTTTTACAGTTTTTTTTTTGATTATGCAAACATGTTTGTTGAAAAAAATTGGACATCTCAAAACATTAGAAGAAAGTGCGTATTTCGTATTGAAGTTTCAGAGATACCGGTTTTATAAAAATTCAGTAGTTAGATATTATTTTCAAAATGAGGAAACTGTTGGAAGTCATGTTGATATATTGAAATATAGGGCAAATAAAATATTTTATATTGCATTTTTAAGTCTGTACATTCTTTTTTCGAATAGAAAAATGTTTATTATCTCATATGTTAGAAACTAGGAGTTTCTGGTCCCAAGGTTCTGGGGTAAGTGCCGTGGGGTCCATCACAGTCCTCTTACCAAAGGCATAGCCACCCCCACTTCGTGGCCAGATCCTTCAGGACAAAGAGTCCCTTATCTTTGGCAATACGACGTCGGGTCGCTTGCCTTTTCTAAACATTCTCACCGTCAATAAACAGTCAATGCTTAGACAATCGATAGCTGTGAGGCCCAAATCGGTCATCAGCTATCGCGTCGCCTGCTGCCAGGCAGAGTTGGGCATTATTTAGATAAAAAATTATTTAAATAACGATTCGAATAAAAGATATTTTATCTTTATTCGTTATTCGAAGGTTCGAATGAAAAAATTATCTTTATTCGACGAGTATCGAATAAATAATTTTATTCGACGAGAATTTATCCGACGAATAAAGATAATTTTTTTTATTCGAAGCGGATTTATTCGAACTTCGAATAATTTTTTCATCTTTTATCTGTATCTTTTATTCGAAGGCTTCGAATAAATATTCGAATAACTTGTAACGATCCTGTCCTCGACGCGAGCCTTCCCCTGACCGCGCGCCGGCGGAGACCGCCGTGGCCGATCACACCGTAGGCGCGCCGCAGTACGAACCGCGACCGCGAGAGGGCCAACGCCGCGACGGGCCGCTCTCGCGAGTAAAGGTAATCGGCCACGGGGATAAATACCGCCACCGGGAACGGGGAAAATCAGTCCGGGTGACGAGCTACATGGTAACGTGAGTGGAATACATGAACGACCAGCACGCTCCAACCTCGAGACTGCACATTCTCCCTCTCTCTCCTCCAACGGGTCCAACGGTGACCGCGGCGAGTGCCGCTCCCGTTGCGCATAGCCCGCTCCCCGCCAACCCTCCGTTTACGGAGTGCGGAAACGGCGACCCTCCCACTCTGTCCGGTGCGCGGAGTGATAACAGGAGCACCGGACGCCGAAAGTATCTAGGCACGAACCCTAGCGCAGGCCGTTGAGGCCCCGGGGTGTCGCGACGCCGCCGTCCCCCCACTCTCGTCCTCGGGCAAGTGCCCTCCCGATGCCCGGCGCTCCCACCGGGCACCCGACCGCTCGGCGCGTCCGCCGAATAACCGTAACCGTAGCCTGTAAGCCGTAGCCGTAGTCTGTAAGCCGTAGCCATAACCGTAGTCTTGTAAGCCGTAGCCGTAACCGTAGTTTGTAAGCCGTGGCCGTAACCGTAGTCTTGTAAGCCGTAGCCGTAACCGTAGTCTGTAAGTCGTAGCCGTAACCGCCGTATGCAAACCGTCACCGTAGAGATACGGAAATAAACCAGTTTCCCAGCCGACACACGTCTCTCTTATTCGCGGCTCAGGAACCCGGACGATCGACTGAGCCGGCACGATTCTCCCGCACCGCCGAACGTTACAAACTTTTGCCAGCTCGACGAATAAACGGCGACGGCGCCCGACGAGGACCGACGAGCGCCGAACGTCGAAGACCCAGCGACTGCGAAACGGCATACAATGTAAGCGGATGGAGAATCGCGCACGAATGAAAGTTTAAACTTTTAGATTTTTCAACATATCCTCATAAAATTGTGACGAGCGAATGGAGGGGATTTTCCTGATGAAAATGAGGTCAAATTCGAGTGTAATCGAACAAGTTTCACTGATACGTAATGCTACGATAAAAATTCCAATCTCATTAAAGACAGTCCAAATGATGTCGTGTTTGGACTCATTTTGATCGGGATAAGCTCTACAACTCATTCGTTTTGACAATATTGTTCTGATTAAAAACATAAAAGCATAAATTGCCAATAATGCTCGATTCTCCATCCGCTTACATTGTATGCCGTTTCGCAGTCGCTGGGTCTTCGACGTTCGGCGCTCGTCGGTCCTCGTCGGGCGCCGTCGCCGTTTATTCGTCGAGCTGGCAAAAGTTATTCGAATATTTATTCGAAGCCTTCGAATAAAAGATACAGATAAAAGATGAAAAAATTATTCGAAGTTCGAATAAATCCGCTTCGAATAAAAAAAATTATCTTTATTCGTCGGATAAATTCTCGTGGAATAAAATTATTTATTCGATACTCGTCAAATAAAGATAATTTTTTATTCGAACCTTCCAATAACGAATACAAATTTTTTTATCTTTTATTCGTTATTCGAAATTTTTATTTAGATAAATATTTTTCCCAACTCTGTCCAGGCCAAACGCACTCTGAAGCCAGGGGCCACGCATTTGGCGAATGATTATACAGCGTTCGACCAATCGCAGCAGGGTGAAGCGGTCGTGCTTGAGCGCCTCAAGATGCGTCGCCTCAACATCCCTGACGTGTTAGTGGCGCTCCACTGTTTCATCAAGATAAACATAAGCTGCCAGTTCGGGCCTCTCACCTGCATGAGGCTCATGGGCGAGCCCGGCACTTACGACGACAACACGGACTACAATATTGCAGTCATTTACGCGGAGCACCACATCATCGCCGAGTCAGTCTTCGTCTCGGAGGACGACTTTCTCATTAGCCCGATCCCTCTGCCAAACCCCACCTAGCCGCTTGTTGCTCCCTTGTTGCACGTGGAGTTCAAAAAAGAGTACACTAAGTATGGCCTATTCCGCAGCTACTACTTGGGCGCGAGCGGAGCTGTTAGGGCCCCTCATCGCTCATAGTTGGGGACCTCGTCCTCATCAGATCGAAGCTGACGCCCTCCTCCAGATAGCCGTTGGCGCGCGGCGCGCATCGACGAGGCCCACCCAGGAGCCGACAGACACGTCCACTTCGTCACCGTGAGAACCGCGAGCAAGTAGAAGCGAACGGTTACCAAATCATCTACGTGCGCCGCGCGGCGCACCTGTAAACGTCGGGATCCACGCAAACCCTCTCGCTTCATCGTACTTCGTACGTCATCGCATCTCATTCAGTCATTTTCATTCGCATCCCGCTCACCCGCGCGCGATCATTTCGTTCGACGATTGTCGAAGGCGGGCGGAATGTTCGAAATTGTTGCAGGCGTTACCGGGAACTTCGGTAACGCAAACACCATTTCTCTCTTATACATAGGCCATATAGTTTTTGCGAGCTAATCCGCAGACAAGCGACCTCGGGTTGACAATAGCTCAGCTGATCGAGCTCGGCGCCGAGACCGGGTGAACGCACGCAGACGTAAACTTTATCTTTACGTCTGAACGATTACTTGTCGCGTGAGCCACCGGTCCCATATTCCAAAATATCAAATCCGTCACCCACCGTCCTTGTTTCCTGTGCAGCAGCGGCCGTTAGGGCATTGCCCTCGTGCGTTAGCTAACGTTCGACACTGCCAAATCCTTTGTCATTTTCAAAAACCCCACTCCTTATCCCTTTCGCTGCTGGTGGCCCAGCACAGTATAAATAACCCGTGATAACCGGTGCGCGGGGTCTTTTGACACGCTCGATCGCTCGATCATAGTCTTGCTTTAATTTCGTTTATTCGTGCGCTTCGCGACATTTCACTCTTCCAAATCGTGCGCTTCACGATTTGCGCGTTACATCATCGACTTCTACATATTCTCCGCTTAATATACTATTTATTATTTCATACAGTCCACTATTACTCTCTACCTGTCTCTATAGTAACCTCTATACTTCATTCCTCTCGCTATAGTTCCAAACAGTAATTATAAAAAAAACCAAGTATATTAAAAGTTACGTTATAGGTTATGAATGAAGTATCGTTATTACCATTATGTATTTCATAAAAACGCAGAAACTCTCGGACCCCGCATATCGTCAGGCCTGCCCGACAATGCATACAGAAATCCATATAAAATGCGGAACAATTCCAAGCGTAGTCGGCCTGGCCGTTCGGTGTGCCGGTCGTTGGGTTAACATGGGTCAGGTACATCAGTGAGACAATACTAATGCAATGTCTCTCTCGATTAACTGACCCGTTTCCCGAATCCGGTAAAATTCCATCCTCCGATCCGCGACCGTGCTTCGCGTCTCGTACGCTTAGTCGTCGGTCGGCCGCAGCAGCGTGTGGGGCTCGCCCTACAGTCTACTACCGAGAGCGGGTACCAAACGCCGGCGTCGAGCCGCACGTTCCAGGGTATACGTCCGTTACGATCGAACTCGCGCCGCGGTTGGCCGGGGACGGCAAGCGAGGCGTCCCGCCGATCCCGTGAGGAGCTACACCGTGCTCCGCGAGCTCAACCGACGTAGGGAACGTCACATTCACTACCACCTTCGTTGAGCCGCGGAGGTACCGTGGAATCCTTCCAACATCCCGGAAACCGGTCCTCGACAAATCGGACACGACAAGGCTACCTACCTCGTCCGTGATAACCGCGCCTAGTGAGACCGGCTCACTTCCGGACCGTACTCCGTTATTTCGCGTCCGCCGTACCGCGAGCCCCGCTCGCCCAACGTTCCGCCGTACCGTGGGTTCGGCCCGTCTCGTGCTCCCGTAATCCGTAGGGACTCCGCACCGTATTCCGTCATTTACCGTCGTTCCCGTGAGAACGACGCTCCGGGAGACACCGCCTCGGGCCAACGGGCACGAGCCGCTTCGCGTTCACTTGTAAATATATTATAGACCGCCGTCGCGTATCCGGTCTCCGCCGCGTAGTTATAAGAGCGTTAATTATTAGGTTATATATATATTGTTAATTTACGTTATCGGGTCGTCCACCCTCGCTGTTTTACCGCAGATCGGCCGCAAGCCGGAACCTGTTGCCCAGCCTGCCGGAACCGGGCTCACCGGGAACCCGGGGCGCCGCGGGAGATAAGAATAAATGAGTTCATTTCCACGAATTGCGTCCTGATTCTTTACCGAACACCTTCCCCCTCCCGACGAACCCTGGTCGCTGAGCGAATCCAGGGGAGGGCTCGCACGCCTCATTCGCGCCTCACGCGAACGAGGCGTGTACCGTTACAACTTTCCCGCCTAGATTAAACTTTTATCTAGCTCTTTTCACTATGGAAAAGTCTCGACTCTGCATTATTGGGAAATTTTTCGAGGCATCCCGGACCCTTGCGATCGGCGTAGGCACACGTACACGCCATCCGCGCTGTCGCGCCGCGCATGCTCCTATAGGCCACATACGAGGTCTCGTTGCTAGCGTTTACTTTCCGACCAGGCCCGCGCCAATCAGCGACGAGGACCAGCCGCGCGCCAATCCGCGAATCCGGCCCGGGCGCGGACCAATCGACGAGTGCCGAAGATTCGCGAACGAGGACACGAGGTCCGCGCTCGGGCTATAAAGATTGCGACGAAACCCTCCGAGAGCGGAGTTGGCTTGGAGCAGCTCTCGGGGTAACACCCGAGCCCAGGTCTTCTCGCAGCCGCGCAGAAACGTGCGAGTTACGGTATACCACCGAACGAGCACGAAGAAGCGCCGGGATCGGTCGACACGTATGTGGGTATACGTCCCCTACGCGGAAATCGGAGACCGCGAGCAAGCTGTGGGAGGCAGTCGAACGGCGGCTGTACTTTTCAGCACACCGCCGCTTCGACACTCCGGCCCGACCTCGCCACTCCTCGGACCCGCTCCCGAATCCTGTACTCCAGTCCTCCGATCCGCGATCACGCTTCGCGCTCCGCGAGCTTAGTCGCGTATACTACCGAGGACGAGTAACCACGTCGGCACCGGGCCGTAGGCATTAGGTTCACGTCTGTACGTACGACTCGTGTTGCGGTTGATCGGCGACGGCGATACGGGGCGTCCCGCCGATCCGAAGACGAACTCCTCCGCGCACCGCGAGCTCAGCCGACGCAGGGAACGTCAATTCACTAACACCTGCTGAGCCGCGGTGGTGTCCGAACACCTCGCCGAACAGGCCGCACGAGGAATCGTCCATATTCGGGTCCGCGACGAAGAGAACCGACCCCCGCCGCGCTCTCTCTCGCGCCTTCACATGACAAGCCCCGCTCGTCCCGCGCTCCGCGAACCGTAGGTTAAGGCATTCCGGTACGACGCTATTCGCGACCCAACCGCGTACCGCTCCGTTCTTTTTCCCCGTCGCCCAACGGTGGGCGGCGCTCCGCCGGGATTTCGCGATTCGGAGCACCGTTGCTCCTCTGCGTATGGATTAAGGAGTATAATTACGTATAGGTTAAGGTATATAATTAAGTATAGGTTAAGTTTCGTTATATAAATCGCAGACATGATCGGCTAGTCCACTCTCCATTTAACCCGTAGATTGCCCGGGACGCAGACCGCCGAAGCGGACCGACTCTCGGCGGACCGACCGGGAATCCGGAGTTTTAGATTATTAATAAACGTTCAATTATTTTCTCAACACCGTTGCGTAATTTCTTCAATTACCACCTTAACCCCTCCCCAAAGAACCCTGGCCGCTGAGCCAATCCGGAGAGGGCTCGTACGCCTCGCCGCGCTTCCCGCAACGAGGCGTGTACCGTTACATCTGTTTTACCAATACAGTGACTGCTGACGACGAGAGAGATCGGGAACAGAGTACAGCGCTGGTAGCGAAAAATGCCGGAACTATATTTTGATGAAATACTCAATGATCCAATTTTTCTGGGTTCCTGCATTTATTTGTTTGATACGTAAGCATACAACGTGATTGGCGTTGCATTGAGATCCTATATGTTCCCGCTAGGCGGGAAAGGTCCTACGAACTCCATACGAGCTCTAAATCTCTCGATATTTACGATAATGTCACTCGACTAGCAGTATGCTGCTAAATATTGCAAATTACGGCTAAAAAATGCAAAAGTAGGACTTCTGATGACCTTTGCCGCCTAGATTAAACTTTTATCTAACGCTTTTGACTACAGGACAGTACTATCTTTGCATTATTAACAAATGAAAGCGGGCATCCCGTACCCTTGCAAATCTCGTGTACGTGTACGGAACTAGGGAGGGGATGCACAAGATCGAATCGAACAGCAGTGAGAATCGGACGTATATCTAAAAATAATTTTTGCGATTTTGCGAATCGAGATTTAACTAAGTTAAAATTAAAGTCAGTGACGAATAGGAGAGCGAGTTTCGCGAATTTCGAGAACAATTTCAGTACAAAAGTGGGGTAATAAAAATAAATGCGAAGTTCGTGAAGATCGTTCTACAACCATGTTGAATAAATAGGTGGTGTGCAAACAAACGTTCGTACTTCACTTCCTTTACGCAGAGTATATTTAATTAGAGAATACATATAAACTATTTTCGTACATCAGGACACTTCGTGCCGTATCGAGAGAGCGCCAAATTCCTACTGCTACGCACCTATGTTGCGCTCGCCGCGCACGCACCACTCAGTGTCCCCCAACCTTTACAGTGACACTCTACCTTTACAGTGACACTCAACCTTTACAGTGATACTCAACCTTTACAGTGACACTCAACCTTTACAGTGACACTCAACCTTTACACTAAATTTACTCGCTTCTCAACACGCCTCCTTAAATTTAGTTTTTCCTTTTACATAACAAATCTTTAGTTCCTTTCTAAACTTTTCAAACTTAGCACGTCCTAATGACTTAGTAAAAATATCTGCAGGATTTTCCTCTGAATCTATTTTTGTTACATTAATCTCTCTATTTAAATAATTTTCATTTACAAACTGATAATGCATTTCTATATATTTAGATTTCTTTGTTAAATTCCCGAATTTACTTATACTAATTGCACCTGCGTTATCCTCATAAATTTGTATAGGATCATTAATCTTTATTCCAAAATCCTTTAATAATTCTTTAATTAATTTAACCTCACTCACGCACATAGACAACGCAACATACTCTGCTTCTGTGGATGATTTTGTTACAATTTTTTGTTTCCTTGATTTCCAGAAAATACTATTACCATACATTCTTATTACATATCCAGTCGTAGATTTTCTATCAACTATATCTCCTGCCCAATCAGCATCTACACAACAATCTAATATATCTGCGTTTAAATTTTTCTCAAATTTTAACTTTAATTCTTTAGTGTAATATAAATACTTGAGTATTCGGACTTCCGTTTCCGGTTGAGTAGGAGTGTGAAGTGACTGATAGCTTCTGTGAAAGAGAGTGTGAGAGAGAGTGGAGTAAAGTGAGGTGGAGGACAAAGGTGACAGAAAGGGGATAGAAGGGAGCAAGGGATAGTCGGGTGAGGTAGGGCGAAGGGTGAGGGAGCGAGAGGGGAAGCAGGAGGGCAGGGAGAAAGGGGAGGAAGAGAAGAGGTTAGGTTCCGCGGACGGGAGTCAGGAGCGCGCGCGCGAAGAGAGCAGGAGGGAAGGTGGCGAGCTCTGGTGGGAGACAGAAGGGACGAGGAAAGGTGTACGAGAAGGCGGGAAGGTTTGAAAGGTATAAGGGGAGAAGAATGACGGACGAAAGGCGGAAACGGTTGGGGAGCGGGGAATCAGGCTTGGGGGTGGTAGGGCGGAGATCAGGGATGGAAAAGGCAGAGTAGGGACGCTGTCGAGGGAAGGAAACTTGGAGAGGTGGTTTAGTTCGGAGAGCGTGGATAGTGTGGGGAGGAAACGGAGTATAGGGGATGTGGAGGGAGGAGGGGAGGCTGAGCAGGAGACGTTTAAGAGGAGCGACCTGACGAAGAGATCCCGCCGAAGGGTGAGGGGAGCACGGGGGAAGGCGGAGAGATGGTACGGGTCCTTAAGGGGCTAATAGAGGAGGTGAAGGAACTGAGGGATGCAGTGTGGAGAGACAGGGAGGCAGGGAGGAAGCTGATCGAAGACTGGGGGAGGGAGAGGGAGAGGTGGAGGGAAGAGAGGAGGGAGGAGATGGCAAGCAGGGAAAAGACATGGAAGTGGCTGGAATGCATTGAGGGAAGGATGACAAAGATAGAGGGTTGGATGGAGGAGATGGTGCGAGGAGAGGGGGGGGGAAGAGGGACAGAGAGGAGGCAGACAAGAGGATGGAAAGGTTGGAGGGCAGAGTGGAGAAAGTAGAGGGCTGGTTGGAGAAGGAGAGAAGGGAGGCGCAGGAGAGTCAAGTGGGGAGGGGGGAGGAGACAGGCGGGGAACGGGAACGGGAAAGGGAGGAGAGTAGGAGGAGAATAAGGAGGATTGAATTGAGGATGGTCAAGAGGGAAAGAGAGGGGAAGAGGAACAATGTGATTGTCAGGAGGATGAAGGTGGAGGGAGTGGACATAAAAGAGGAAATTAGTAGGCTTTGGGAGAAGATGGAGTTGAAGGCCGAGGGGATCAGGGAGGTAGGAAAGATAGGGAGGATAGGAAAGGACGGTAGGGGAATGGTGTTGGTGAGAATGGAGGGCAGAGAACATAAAAGAGAGGTTATGGAGGGAAAAAAGAAACTTAGGGGGTCAGTGGAAAGAATAGACGACGATATGACGGAAGAGGAGAGAAGAGCGAGGTGGAAAATCGAGAGGGAAGCGGAGGCAGCAAGGAGGGAGGGAAAGAATATACAAATTGGGTACATGAAGATGTGGGTGAACGGAAAATTGAGAAGATGGGACGAGTTAGAGGACTGCTGGTTGGAGGAACAAGGAGGAGAATAGGGAAGGAGACGGAGGGGAGGGAGAAGACAGGAGAGGGGGAAGGGGGAGAGGAGGAGCGAAGGGGTAAAGGTAGGATTCTGGAATGTGGCGGGGCTGCTGAATAAGGACGTGGAATTCTGGAAGGGACTGGAACGATGGGATGTGGTAACATTGATGGAGACGTGGGTGGAAGAGAAGGGTTGGAGAAGGTTAAGGGAAAAGCTGCCAAGCGAATTCTACTGGGAGATGCAGTGGGCGAGGAGAGAGGAGAAGAAGGGGAGGGCGATAGAAGGCATGGCGATGGGGGTGAGGAAAAGGCTGGAGAGATAAAGCGGAGGAGGAGAAGGGAAGGAGGGGATGATGTCAGCAAGAATAAAGATGGGGGGGAGTTGGTGGAGGGTGATAGGGGTGTACGTTAATAGGGATCTAGTTGAGAAATTGGAAGGGTTAGGGGAGTGGATAGAGGGGAGAGGGAAAGGAACAAGGGTGGTGATAGGGGGGGATTTTAACGCGAGAACGGGGCGAGAAGGAGGGGAAGTGGGGGAGGAGGAGGATGGGGCAGGAAGAGAAAGCAGGAGATCCAAACATGGGAAAGTGAATACGGAAGGGAGGAGGTTATGCGAATACCTGGGAGAGAGGGGGTGGGGGATTCTAAATGGGAATACAAAGGGGGATGAGGAGGGGGAGTGGACATTCACGGGGGGAGAGGGAACTCGGTGGTTGACTACATTATTGGGAATGAGGAGACCAGAGAGGGGGTGGAGTGGCTGGAGGTAGGGGATAATGTAGATTCGGATCACGCGCCAGTGACAGTAGGGATCAGGGGGAGGAGGGGGGAGAAGAAGGAAGGAGGGGGTTGGGAAGGGGGTGAGAGCAGGAAACTGGTCGGAGGAAGGGATAAGGGCCTTTAGGGAAGGATTTGGGGGGAGAAAAGAAGAGAAGGTGGGGGGGAAGAAGACTGGAAAGGGTTAAAAGAGAAGGTTAAGGAAGTGTTAGGGGGGGTAAGACACACAGAAAAAGTGAGGAGGAGAGGGTGGTGGGATGACGAATGCAGAGACGAGAAAAAGAAAGTGAGGGAGGAGCTGAGGAGATGGAGGAAGAAGGGAGGGGGGGAGAAATACAGGGAACATAGAAAGGGATACAGGCTATTGTGCGAGGAGAAGAAGAAGGAAGACAGAGCGAAGTGGGAAAGGGAGATAGAGGGGGTGAGGACGGAGAAACAGGTATGGCAGGTGGTGAGTAGGGAGAGAAAGAGGAGAGCATGGATAGATTAAGGGATAAAGATGGGGGAATGGGAGGAGTATTTCAGGGGGCTTCTGGGTGGGGTGGAATGGAGGGCAAGGGGGATAGGAGAGACAAGTAGAAGGAGAGATAGAGAAAGGGATTTAGATTATTGGGAGGTAGAGAGGGTGGTAAAGGGACTGAAGGAGAAGAAAGCGGCGGGGGGGACGGGATAGGGAAAGAGGTGTGGAAATTTGGAGGGAGCGAGGTGGGAAAGTGGCTGTGGAGGGTGTGCAATAGGGTATGGAGGGGTGAGGGCTGGGTTGAAGAGTGGTCGGAAGGGATAGTGATTACTATAGCGAAGAAAAGGGGCAGCAGAAAGGTGGAAGAGCACAGGGGGGTTACGCTGTTGCAAACAGCGTATAAGGTATATGCGGCAATTCTGGCGGAGAGACTGAAGGAGGAAGTGGAGGGGAAGCGGCTATTGCCGGCGAGCCAAACGGGGTTTAGGAAGGGGGTGGGATGCATGGACAACATATATGTGCTGAATTATCTGCTGAACAGGCAGGTGAAAAGGAAGAAAAGAAGGATGGTGATATTCTTCGTAGATTTCAAGGCGGCTTTCGACTCGGTGGATAGGGAAATTCTGATGAATGCACTAAGGAAAAGGGGAATACGGGAAGGGCTAGTAGAGAGGTGCGAGGAGGTGTTGAAGGAGACGAAGTGTAAGGTTAGGGTGGGAGGGGAGGAGGGGGAAAGTTTTTGGACGGCAAAGGGGGTGAGGCAGGGGTGCCCGTTAAGTCCGATGTTGTTTACGTTGCTGCTGGCGGACATGGACGAGGTGTTGGAAAAGGGGGGGGGAGTAAATCTAGGGGGAAGGAAGATCTACACACTAGCCTACGCGGATGACGTGGCTATGGTGGCGGAGGACGAAGAGGGGATGAGGGGTATGATGAGTGGGTTGGAGAAATATCTGCACGAGAGAAAGCTACAATTAAACGCGGGGAAGTCGAAGATAATGAGACGCAGAAGGGGGGGCAGATGGAAAAAGATGACTTGGAGGTGGAAGGGCAAGGTGTTGGAGGAGGTGGAGGAGTTCAGGTACCTGGGGTATGTGATTATGAGGGACGGGGGGCAGAGGAGGCAGGTGGAGGATAGAATTAGGCAGGGGGCAGCGGTAATGGGGCAGGTATGGGGGATTGGGAAGAGGAGGTTTGGTAACGACTGGGGAAGGAGGGTCTGGCTGTTTGATAAGTTGGTGTGGGCGGTAATCAGTTACGGGGTGGAGATTTGGGGGTGGAGGGAATGGGAAGGACTGGAGAGACTACAAGAGAGGTTTTTGAGGTGGGTGCTAGGGGTAGAGAGGTGCACCCCGGGGTACCCGGTAAGAGAGGAGTTACAGAGGGAGTTGCTGAGAGGGAGGGCGGGGCTAAGGGCGTGGGGCTACGAGAAGAAGCTGAGGGAGGGTAAAGGGGGAGAGCTAGCTAGGAGTTGGGAGCAGGTGAGAGGCAGGGGCAGAAGGGGAGGGGAGGAGCCCGGGTGGGAGATGGAGAGAAGGTGCTTTTGGGAAGAGAGAAGGTGGTCGATGGAGGAGCCGCAGGTGATGATGGAGGAGAGGATAGAGGAAGTAAGTGGGGAGTTGGCGAAGAGGGAAAGGAGGAAGCAGCGGGAGGAGAGATGGGAAAGGATAAGGAGCGCGAAATACAACGAGTGGTATGGGAGGGTTAAGGGGGAGGGGTTACCGGGTTACCTGAGGAAAGGGTGGGGGGAAAGCAGATGGCAGAGGGTAGCCAGGTACAGACTAGGAAGTGAGATGAGGGGTGGAAAATATCGGTTGGGGGGGAGGAGAGAAAGTGCAGGGTCTGCGGGTGGGAGAAGGAGACGTGGGAGCACGTGTGGGAGGGTTGTATGAGAGGAGATGAGGGAAGGGGCTGGCAGGAGTAGGTGGGGGAAATGCTGGGAGATGAAGGTGAGGGGGAGGAATGGATGGGGAGAGTGGATGAGTGGAGAGAAAGGGCGTGCGGGTGAGTGGGCCGGGGAGTGAATGGAAAAGGAGTGAATGGTGTGTGAATGCGTGCGGCACTGGGAGTTGCGGCAGCTCTCTCTCTCTTGGGAGGTAGAACATAAGGTAAATGTAAGCTAAACTAAGCGGTAAGATAAGTTAGGTTAAGGTTGCGTAAATGTAGGTTTAAGACGTAGGTAGGAGTAGTAGGGTAAGATAGGGTAAGATAGGTTAAGGTTACGTTTATGTTTAGAGTAAGAGCAAGAGAAGGGTGGAGGAGTTGTATAGAGGATTGTAATCCCCGAGGGGAAGCAATAAATTGTATATATATGTCGGAGGCTGGGCGGACTCTTCCGTCCTCGGACCCGTCGGAGATTGTCCGTCGTCGTTCTCCATCGTTTCGCTCCTTTCGCGCTTACGCGAACGTCGTATGGACTCTACACGTACACGCGATGCCGGATCTCGTAGCGCAACGAGAGACACGTCAACGAGCACACGGGCCGCACAGAATGTTCGCGTACGTCTTTTTGTTCTTTTACTCTCGAGAAGTCGTTTTCCTCAAAGCTAGTCTTCCCTCTACCGTCCCAGAAACTATTCTGTCGCCCGTGGTCACGTTCAACAGGGTCCCAGCCCATCATTCCAGGTACCCTGTCTCGCATCTCCCTTTGCCCCGCGCGCGAAGAGGGGTAGCGCAGGTACGCAGGGACTGTTTTATTGCCCCTTCGCAGGGCAATTATCAGGGTACGGTAAATCGTTATTTTACAATTAAACTAAGTCCTATAGGCGTTACGCGTTGTTGCCGACGGGGTGCATCGCTGCCATCACGCCCCGACATATATACAAATACTTGAGTATTCTTGTTTGGCGTCGACCGAAGGTCGGAGTCGCCGGGGGGCCGGGACCACTCAGAAATGAGCGCGCGAGGAGGCAAGGAGAGACGGGAGAATTAAACCCTTGTCCTTCGGGAAAATGCACTTTATTTTTCCTTGTCACGACGCACTAGGTGCGAGGCATTCGAGAGCGCGAGAGAGAACGCGCGCACGAGAATCGCGAGCCGGCGAACGTACGGAGATCTTGCGCGTGCAAACTTCTGCCGTCGGATCGCGAAGAGGAAATCTTGAGCGGCACGAAAAGCGTGCCGCCGCGAGACGGAGATCTTCTACGCGGACGCCGGAAATCTTGTCGTGAAGCAGAGTGCACGTAACGCGGCGCGGGAGATCGCGAGAATACTGCTACCGAATGATGCGAAATCGCGAGAGTCTCAGAGCGCGAGAGATGAGAATCTCTACTTATCGAGACGAGAGCGGACAGACGAGCAAACGTGCTAGAGCGATACCTTGCGATTGATGAGCGTTCAGAACGTTAAGAGAGCGAGAAGGCATACGCAGGTGCCTTAAATAACAAAGACCGTCGAATGTGGAGCACCGTGATTGGAGCTCGCACATCGGACGATCCTTGTTTGTCTCAATTTGAAGGATTCAAGCTGTGAAATTCAGCCAATGAGAATTGAAACGGTTGCTACGCGGTGTCGAGCAACGGCGACACGCGCTCTTGCCGCGTGTTGACATACGCGACAAAAACCGTATGAAATAGCGGTCGCCAGTTCGACAATAGGCACCGAATTCCACAGCTTGAATCCTGAACATACCGCCCGCCTCGAAACACTAGTTTCGAAACGTAACGGGATCTCACGCTGATACATAGAATAGCGGGGGCGGTAGCGTTCCGACGGAACTTAAACGATAAGGGGACTGCGTGTTACAATACCCGCGACGCCAATCCCCGAGCTGCGCAAACGGCAGACCGCCCGCCGTGAGAGTCGGTAAACAGAATTCGAGATACGCAAACAATTTAAATTACAAAACGCAAGAGTAACGTGAAAACCGCCCGCCTTGCCGGAATGAAGGCGCGACGTTGAATTTACCGCGCGAGAGCGACGGTACACGGGACGCAGACGCAGGACGACTATCGGAACACGTCTCGTCTATGCCTCGGATTTGCACGCGACGGGCAAAGGAACCAACTTGACGATTGGGCGTTTAAAACACGCAGTGGCGGTTTTTATTGTCACTACGCGGGTGTGGTCGTCGTCGCCAGGGTGCAATTGCACGATTCGGCCGAGCTCCCACTTACACGGAGGGAGAGTCGGATTGCGTAGGAGGACCAGCTGTCCTATCGATAATGAGGGGCGCGGGCGACGCCACTTACCGCGCTGTTGGAGCGTGTTGAGGTAGTCATTTTGCCACAACTTCCAGAATCGTTCGGTAGTGTGGCGGACGAGTTGCCATCGCGAGAGACGGTTTTCCGCGAGGTCGAGCAGAGAAGGTTGTGGAGGGGTCGTGAGCGCAGACCCTATTAAAAAATGACCCGGCGTAAGCGGCTCGTAGTCGTCGAGAGTATCCGAAAGAGGGGCGATGGGTCGCGAATTAAGACACGCCTCGATCGCGCAGAGGAGCGTTGTGAACTCCTCGAAAGTCAGCGTTCGATCGCCGAGAACGCGACGAAGATGGTGTTTGACGCTTTTTACCCCGGCCTCCCATAATCCGCCGAAATGCGGCGCCGAGGGGGGGATGAAATGCCAAGCGACTCCATCGCTGGCGGTACGATTTTGAAAATCGGGGTCGCGAAGCGCAGCGCGGTAGGCCGAAACCAACTCCCGATTTGCTCCGACGAAGGTTGTTCCGTTGTCGGAATACATACGCTCTGGGAGACCTCGACGGGAACAGAAGCGAGTGTAAGCGTTTAAAAACGCAGAGGTGGAGTAGTCCGCGACTAGCTCCAGATGCACTGCCTTGGTGGACATGCACACGAAGAGCGCGATGTATGCTTTCCGGGATGTGATACCGCGGCCAGCGGAGGCGCGGATTTGAACAGGACCAGCGTAGTCCAAACCGCAATGCGAAAAGGGTTTTTTCGCAGGGGACACCCTCGCTGCCGGGAGATCTCCCATGAGCTGAATCGGTATCGCAGCTCGTTCTCGGACGCATCGGACACATGCGTGAATCACGGCTTTTACCTGACTCCTTCCCCGGAGAAGCCAGTATTCTTGCCGAAGAATGTGTAAGGTGAGTTGCACGCCGGCATGCAGGGCGCGAGCGTGCGCTTGCTCGATAATGAGGCGCACCAACGGGTGTGGCGACAGTAAAACGGGGTGCTTTGATTGATGCGGAAGGGGGGAATTCCGCAGACGACCTCCCACGCGAAGAAGCCCGGTCTCGTCGAGGAACGGGTGTAGCGACTCGATCGGGTCCTTTGGCGGTAGCGGTTCACCATTAGAAAGCGAGGAAATGGCTTTAGCGAACTGGCTCTCTTGGATGCGTCGCAACCAGAAGAGTTTGGCCGCGGTGCACTCGCTCGCTGAGAGGGCGCGTCCTGGATGTCGTTTGCGATTGTCGGAGCGACAGCTGCGAGAGTTTCGGACGAACCGTTGTATATAGGCCGTGACTCTTATTAATTTGGGCCAGCTCGAGGATCGAGAGTCTAAATCCCACGCGGGAGCGGGGACCACGCTGTGATGCACGACCTTTGACTCGGACGAGTCCTCCAGAGTGAAGTGTCGCGGTTGAGTTGGCCATTCCGAGAGATCGTAAGGAAGCCAGGCGGGGCCCTTCCACCAGAGGTGATAACGGAGCAGTTCGTCGGAGAGAAGTCCGCGCGACGCACAGTCAGCGGGATTGTCCGCGGTAGGAACGTGCCGCCAAATAGCGTGTGGAAGACGAGTTTGTACGTCAGCGACGCGATTAGCGACGAACGTCTTCCATTTTGACGGATGAGACTGCAACCACGCGAGTGCCACGGTAGAATCGGTCCAACAATAGCACGGAGCGTCGCGAAGGTCAAGGGCGGACGAAACGAAATTCATTAAACGTGCTAGAAGGACTGCGGCTTGCAACTCAAGGCGGGGAATGGTCACTGGAGTCAAGGGGGCGACCTTTGACTTGCCCGCGAGTAGAGAGACGGTAATAGTTCCGCTAGAGGAGATACAACGGGCGAAAACAACAGCGGCGTATGCGACTGTCGACGCATCCGCGAAGCCGTGAAGTTCAATCCGCGAGGCCTCTGAAATGCATCCGATCCATCGGGAAATCTGAAGACCGTTCAGGACTGGAAGGCGAGAATGAATAGATTTCCACTGCTCGAGAGACTGCGGCGGGATTTGGTCGTCCCAACCGATGCGGAGGCGCCACAATCCTTGTATAAAAATCTTGGCGCTGATTATCGCGGGAGTGACCCATCCCAAAGGATCGTATAGCTTCGCGATAGTCGAAAGAATGGCTCGTTTGGTGGACGGTAGCGCCTCGGCTAAACTAACCTTGAATTGAAAGGAGTCGCGAGAGGGGTTCCAACTTATCCCGAGGATTTTGACTCGATCGTCGGGAGCGAGATTTTTGGAACATGCCAAACCGTGGTCTTCCGGATCAATATCGGCAAGAAAATCGACCGAATTGCTCGCCCACTTACGTAGCTTCATGTGACCACGTTGGAGAAGCTGGATTAATTGATCCCGGGAATGGCGAATAGCCAAAAGGTCGTTGCCGCCGAAGAGGACATCGTCGACGTAAATGTGTGAGCGAAGGACCGGTACCGCGCGCGGGAACTGGCCCCCGTCATCTTCGATGAGTTGTTGCAGAACGCGGAGAGCCAGGAATGGAGCACAGGTCATGCCATACGTGACGGTCAGCAATTGGAAAGCCTGAGTATCCTTGGAGGAAATGGGCCTCCAGAGGATTCTCTGATAATCGACATCGCGTTCGTCGACCAGAATCTGGCGGTACATTTTTGCAATGTCCGCCGTGTAGACGAAACGAAAGGTTCTCCACCGAAGAATTATGGTAGAAAGATCGAGCTGAAGCTTTGGGCCTGGGAGCAGGTGGTCATTCAGCGTGGATCCGTTCGACGTTACACTGGAGGCGTTGAAGACAACGCGAAGGTGAGTCGTGACACTGTCGGCGCGTAACACGGGATGGTGCGGAATGTACACGCACTGAGAGGTCGAAGGCGAAATGGGAACGCGACGCATGTGTCCGAGAGCCTCATATTCTCGTAGAAACTCCTCATACTCCTCGGTCAGAGATGGTTGTAGGAGAAGTTTACGAGATATGGATTGCAGAACCTTTTCTGCGGCAGACCGAGAGTGACCGACTTCAATCGGAGGACCGGTACGGAACGGAAGACGGACTATGTATTGCCCGTCGGGGGCTCGCGATGTGTGCGTTTGGAAGTGCCGCTCGCACTGTTCTTCCTCTTGGGTGAGGGGGGAGGTCGAAGGAATTTCCTCAATCTCCCAAAATCGGCGCAGCTCGTTCGACAGAGTGTCCTGGTGGATGCAGTGATGCATCGAGATGCTGGAGCCCGAGCGAGGTTGTGGGCTCGATCCGCGTGCGACGGAGAGATCGCGCGAGTGCGACGTGATAGGGCCAGAGATGACCCAACCGAAAATGGTTTTCTGGGCAATGGGTTGCCCGCTTGACCCTTTGCGCAGACCGTCCAGGATTATACTGGGGTAAATGTCTGCGCCGAGAATGAGATGAATCGCGGCCGAGCTCGAGGGATCAGCATCGGCCCAATTCAAATCTGATAAATGCTCGAGGGATCGAATATTGTGCATGCGCTTCGGCATGTATGTCGAGAGAGACGTCAGGACGAGAGCTGTGGTCACGATCGAAGGAGACGCGGAATCGCGAGGAGCAACGTGGAGGCGCACGGCGTGGCGCACGGTGCCGGCGTGGACTCCGCCGACGGCGGATATGGATGTCGCAACGCGGGTTCGTTTTGCACGCAAGAGGTGCACCATGGCCTCGGTGACGAAGCTGGTCTCGGAACCTTGGTCAATCAGGGCTCGGACAGTGACGCAGCGGCCTGACGGAACACGGAGTTGCACCCACGCGGTGGCCAGGAGAATTCCGGAGCGCGGAGCCGCGAGGGTGGAGGCGAGGTGCGAATTGACCTCGGAGGACGGCACTGGTGGAGTAGAGGGCTCCGAATTTGGCGGAGCTGGAGTAGGCGCGTCTTCGTGCAAGAGCGAGTGGTGCCGCTTGTTGCACACGCGACACGTATTTTTGCTGTTACATTCTCGGAGGGAATGACTGCTGCTCAAACAGTTAAAACAACGTGAAAAGCGTTGAGCGAGCTCACGACGGCCGCTGGAGTTTCGTGCCAGGAAGGTGGGGCAAGCGCTGAAATTATGTGATGCTCGACAGACTGGGCACGGAGTGCGCGAATTCGTGGAGGGCTTGGAAGCGGTCGCAGAATGGACTCGCGAGGAACTAGACGCGAGGCGAGACGATGCGTCGGGACGCGCGGCGGGCGTGGAATTGGAAGAAATCGCGAACTCTTCTAAACCGCGAGAGCGAGAACCGATAAATGACATCAAGGTGTCGAAAGAGGGCGGAGTCACGTCGTCGCCGATTTTCAATTTCCACGCCTTCCGCGTCGGAGTGTCCAGCTTTTGGGACACCTGATGGACGAGAATGTCGTTCCACAATTCTTCTGGCTTCCGCCCGAGCCTTTTTAAAGAGTCGACAATAAAACAGACCCGATCGCAGAGAGTCTGGAGGTCTGCTGCCGATTCGCGAGAGAGCGCGGGAAGGTTCTGCAGTGACGAGAGATGCGCGGTGATTATACGCCGCGGATTATCGTACCGCGCCGAGAGCGTCTTCCACGCAATTTGGAAATTGTCCGCGGTTACCGAAAGGTTTCCGATGCAGTCGAGAGCGCGACCCGTTAACGCGGAAACCAAATAATGCAGTCGGGTTACGTCATGCAACTTAGGGTTTTGAATAATAAGCGCGGAAAATTTGTCGCGGAACGCTTCCCAATCTTCGTATTTACCATCGAACTGCGGTACATTTATTCGGGGGAGCTGTATGTCGGGAACCGACGGACACGCTTGTCCGTCGCTCGGTGAATTTGACGGACTCACGGTATCGCTGTTCAGGGCGTCCAGCTGTGTCGTCATGAACGAGAGAGAGTGGAGGTAGACTTCCTCCGTGTGGGCGAAAGAGTCCTCCTTGAAGTAGGGGTTCTTCGCTCGTTCCTCCGCCGGGATGATAGAGAGGAGTCGCGCGTACCCGTGCTCGAACTTCCTCCACAGATCTTGAAGGTGGACAATCCGGGTCCTCAAGACGGATTTGGTCCAGTTGCTCGTCCCCAGTTTTTTTAAATTTTGAAGGGAACGTCCTATCGCTTGCTGCATCAACAGCTGGGTTTCGACCGTTTCTGCCATGATCGGCGAGGTTTCACACTCCCGCACTTGCCTGCGCTTCACGATCCGGCTCGAAGGACCAAAATGTTTGGCGTCGACCGAAGGTCGGAGTCGCCGGGGGGCCGGGACCACTCAGAAATGAGCGCGCGAGGAGGCAAGGAGAGACGGGAGAATTAAACCCTTGTCCTTCGGGAAAATGCACTTTATTTTTCCTTGTCACGACGCACTAGGTGCGAGGCATTCGAGAGCGCGAGAGAGAACGCGCGCACGAGAATCGCGAGCCGGCGAACGTACGGAGATCTTGCGCGTGCAAACTTCTGCCGTCGGATCGCGAAGAGGAAATCTTGAGCGGCACGAAAAGCGTGCCGCCGCGAGACGGAGATCTTCTACGCGGACGCCGGAAATCTTGTCGCGAAACAGAGTGCACGTAACGCGGCGCGGGAGATCGCGAGAATACTGCTCCCGAATGATGCGAAATCGCGAGAGTCTCAGAGCGCGAGAAATGAGAATCTCTACTTATCGAGACGAGAGCGGACAGACGAGCAAACGTGCTAGAGCGATACCTTGCGATTGATGAGCGTTCAGAACGTTAAGAGAGCGAGAAGGCATACGCAGGTGCCTTAAATAACAAAGACCGTCGAATGTGGAGCACCGTGATTGGAGCTCGCACATCGGACGATCCTTGTTTGTCTCAATTTGAAGGATTCAAGCTGTGAAATTCAGCCAATGAGAATTGAAACGGTTGCTACGCGGTGTCGAGCAACGGCGACACGCGCTCTTGCCGCGTGTTGACATACGCGACAAAAACCGTATGAAATAGCGGTCGCCAGTTCGACAATAGGCACCGAATTCCACAGCTTGAATCCTGAACAATTCTTAAGGCATATTTATAATGACTTTGGTCATGGCAATTTTGGGATCTGCTTAGATAATTTACACAATAACAAATATCCGGTCTAGTACTCGAACTTACATATAGAAGTGCTCCGATTAAATTTCTATACTTTAAGTCACTTGATGCTGATAGTGTAGGTTCACATTTTAAGTTTTGCTCCATCGGTGTCGCATATAATTTTGCATCTTCGATTTCATATTTTCTCGCCAATGACTCAATATAACTTTCCTGATCTAGTGTCATACTTTTGTTTTTATAATCATAATTAATATTTATGCCTAGATACATTTTTATTTGGCCCATGTCTTTCATTCGAAATTTTACAGCTAATTTCCTTTTAATAAGTTCTATTAATTTTCTACTTTGACCACAAATTAGTAAATCATCAACAAAAATAATTAAGTAAACTTTTTTATCATTAATTCTCATAATATATAAACAATAGTCAATCTTACTTTTCTCAAATCCTAAGTCTAACAAGAAATTATCCAAGCACTCATACCATGCGCGTGGACTTTCGCGTAGTCCGTACAATGATTTTTCGAGCTTATACACTCTCCCTGTTGTTGCGCATACACTTCAGACTTTATTTTTCCGTTAAGGAATGCGGCTTCTACATCCATTTGGTCTATTTCTAAATCTTTTTGCATACAGTAATTTAACAGAATTTTTAATGTTTGAGTCGTTGCTACTGGCGAATAAGTGTCTTCAAGTATTTCTCTTTGTTGAAACCCTCTTACTACAATTCTAGCTTTAAACTTATTCTCAGCCTTTTTTGTATACACCCATTTTAAATCCAATATTTTTTATCTTTTGGTTTTTCAACTAGTTTCCACGTATCATTTCTTTTTAAACATTCGATCTCTTTGTTTATCGCATCTCGCCAATTTTCACTCTCATTACTGTTTATAGCCTCGTTGTAATTTTCCGGATTATTTCCGCTTACATTGCAACGAGACGTATGTGTCTCGTGGCGAGTCGTTTTGTACCTTAACCCGCACCAATCACCGGTGCGGGCTAGTCGCGCGCCAATCCGCGGAATCCAGCCCGAGCGCGGACCAATCGGCGTGTACCGAAGATTCGCGAACGAGCACACGAGGTCCGCGTTCGGGCTATAAAGATCGCGACAGAACCAGCCGAAGCCGGAGTTGGTCTGGAGCAGCTCTCGGGTGAACACCCGGGCCCAGATCCTCTCGCAGCCGCGCCAAATCGTGCTAGCCGCGGTGTACTATCGGGCGAACACGACGAGGCGCCGGAATCGGCAGAACGTAAATGGGTTTACGTCCCCTACGCGAAACCGAGACCGCGACCGGATTCTGGGAGGCAGTCGATCACCGGCTTGCTCTTGTCAGGGCACCGAGGATACGACACTCCGGACCGTCATCCCTACCACCCGGACCTGTTCCCGCGTCCCGCTCTCCCCTCAGGGATCCAGCGTCGCGCTCCGCACGTTTAGTCGTCGATCGGCCGCAGCAGCGTGTGGAGCTCGCCTCTCGGTATACTACCGGAGACGAGCGCCCTCGCCGGTTTCGGGCCGTAGGCATTAGGTTTACGTCTGTGCCTACGTGCTCGAGCCGCGGTCGGGCGGGGACGACGGGTGGGGTGTTCCGCGGATTCCTTACCCTCTCCTCTCCGCGCCCCGCGTGCCCAGCCCACCAGGAAACCAACGTCGATTCACTATCATTCGCTGGGCCGCGGTGGAAATAACATCTCGAGGATCGGGAGAGCTCGGGATCGCGCCGAGAGCGCCCGACTCAGGCACCGCATTAGCGAGCACGGCTCGCCCGCGCTCCCCGCGCACCGCGTTCTCTATACGCGCCGCGATCGTACCCGAACCGCGCCGAGGGCGTCCGACGGCAGGCACCGTTCCAGCGAGCGCGTCTCGCCCGCGTCGAATATTTCCCGCGTACAATAACGAAACCGAAAACCGTGCCGGCGTCCCGCGGTTACCATAGGCTAGTTTTCTCGTAGACTAAGTAGGATAATTAAGATAAGCTACTCGCGTCGGACTTCACCGTTACGGTCCATTTATTTCTGGTTATTAAATTGTTAATAGGCCGGGGGAGAGGCAACCGGCCATCGCCAGCCCATCGCCGGACCGTCGGGAAATCCGGGCGGATAACCAGTGGACCGCTCCCCGTTTTGTTTATATTTACTCTTTATTATTCTTGTTCCTTTTGCATTAGTTAACGTCTTTTCAAATAATAAATTAGTTTTGTTTTCTACCTACACAGACTGAGTTATTAGACCACCTCCTCCTCCCTCCCCGACGAACCCTGGTCGCTGAGCGAATCCAGGGGAGGGACCGCGCGCCTCGCTCGCGCCTCTATGCAAGCGAGACGCTACCGTTACAACATAATTTACGTAAATACAATTTGTTACTGGATCTCCATAACGCTTTACAGGACTTTTCTTTCTTTCTGACCTTCTTACTGGTCCTAACTTTTGGATACTTGTACTTGGTTGAATATTTACATTGTTTTCATTATTTTCGCTTCCATCATTTTCAATACTATCATTTTCACTGATTAAGCTTTGTTGATCTATCTCACTTTCATTTAAACTATTATCAGTGATTTCATTGTTACCGTTAAACCCCACTAACTTTACGTTTTCCTCGATAATATCTACATGTTTGGCTACGATAATCTTATTATTTACGAGAATCCTATAGCCCACGTCTTCATAACCGACTAAAACTCCTAAATCGGCTTTTCTATCCCATTTGTTTTTTCTTTTTATCTTCGGAACTTTAACAAACACTCTACTTCCGTACAATTTCAAATTTTTAATATCGGGCTTCCTTCCCATCATAATCTCATATGGAGTCTTTTTATCCAAAGTATTTGCTAACCTTCTATTTTTTAAGTATGCTGCCATTTTAACTACTTCTGGCCAAAATCTATTGTGTATTCTCGCGTCTGCTAGTAAACATCTCGCTGTTTCCATTATCGACCTATTATATCGTTCAGCAGTTCCGTTCAATTCGTGAACATACGGAGGGCATGTTTCAATGAAAATTCCTTTTCCTTTCGCAAATTCATAAATATCTTTATTCAAAAATTCTTTTCCGTTATCGCATCTTAACCGTTTAATTTTTTTCTCGGTTAAATTTTCTATTAAGTTAACATAAGTTATAATCCAATGGCAAACTTCATTTTTATTTTTCATTGTGTAAACTTGTCCAGCTTTACTAAAATCATCAACCAAGACTAAAAAGTATCTTTCTCCCATACAGCCTACTGTGCTGTGCGGTCCGTTTACATCTGCATGTATAATTTCTCCTATCTCCTTCGCTCTATATCTATTATTTTCGAAAGCAGTGTCAGTCATTTTATTTTGTATACATGTACCGCATTTCAGATATTCACTCTCTAAATTACTCGGTAAACCTTCGACTAAATTATTTTTACTCAGAATATTCAAATACCCAAAGTTTACATGTCCGAGAATCCTGTGGAATTTCTCTTTCAATGTCATGCCGTTATTTATATCTTCAGCGATATAACTCTGTTTACTCTCGAATTTTGTGTTTATCTTGTACACATTATTTGCTTTGTTCGCGACTCCTATCAATTTATTTTCCACGTAAATCTTTGAATTATTTCCAAATGAAACTATTTTCGCTTTCTCTGCAATTTTACCAAGACTCATTAAATTCTCCTATCCATCTCTTTAACGAAAAATACATCTTTTAATGTTATTTCAGTTTCATTAAAATTCGTTATAAATTTTGTTTTAACATCTCCTACTTTAGTCGCTTTTAATGTTCGGCCATCTCCCACTTTAACATTTATCGGATTTTCTAGCTTGTTTAATTTTACAAAATATTCATCATTGTTTATAATGTGGTCCGAACAACCGCTATCTAATACCCATTCTAACTTATTTTCACAATTATTTACCTCGCTACTGTAGCTTACTCTGCCCTCTGTCTCGAACAAGAATGTCATCGTGTCTTGGCCTGTGATCTGTCGGTCTCGCCATTGTTGACCGCCTCGTCCTCGATGACCTGCACCTCGGTAAGCGCTGCTGCCTCTGCTATAGATGACGCTGCCTCGCTGTTGGGTCTGATATCTCGCGCCTCCTGGCGCTTGCTGCTGTCTTCCTCCTCTCGAACCTCTCCAGGAATTTCCACCGTTGCTCTGGCTCGTACACTCATATTTATAATGTCCTGGCTTCCCGCATTTGAAGCACGTTCTGTCCTTGTTCACTTCACTTCGAAATACATTTGAATTACCACTCTTAATTTTTGAACTTTGATTTTCATCCTTTTCACGTTCTTCGTATAACTTGATTTTATTTATAACATAATCAACGGTTCTTTCTTGTTCGGGCAAAACATCAACTAAATCCCCAATATGACTTAAGGAACTGGGTAGCGTTCTCAGAAAATAGTTTAACTTTTCTGATTCATTTACCGTAGCACCGGCATTTTTCAGTTCAATTGTCAATTTTTCAAATTCACTACAAAATTCACTTGTTTCGGTAAAGTCTTTTAATTTTAATCGTTCCAATCTATTTCTCACACAAATTTGTAATGCGGTTGACTCACGTAGGTACAGCTTATCTAACTTCTTGATTATTTCATAGCTGGTATTTTCGTCATTGACTAATTCCATTTGTCTGTTTGACAAGGCACTATAAATGTAATTCATTGCCTTTAGATCCTTCTCGTTCCACGTGGCTTCATTTTCCGTTGCGGCTCTCTCGCGTTGAGTTACTGTTTCACATTTTTTCATTCTTAGAAAAATCGTAATTCTCTTCTTCCACGTGCTGTAATCTTTTCCATCGAAAATAGGTAGCGTCATCTTGAATTCATCCGCCATGTCGACTTGTCTATTTTCCCACTTACTTTCTTCCTGTTCAATTCCTTTGAGCACTCTTAGCACTTTATTTAACTTTATGACTTTTTGTACACACTTTACAAACCGTTTTCCAAATTTTCCTTCTTCAACTGGTTCAAAATTTCCTTCACTTTCTTCGTCTTTAGTTTTAGATTCGTCTACTATTCCAGCTCCACGTGTTCCCATAACCTTCTAGAACTTTTCCGAACTTGTTGCATTCACCAGTATAATCAGCGAACCACGGACTGCTGCTACCATGTTGAATAAATAGGTGGTGTGCAAACAAACGTTCGTACTTCACTTCCTTTACGCAGAGTATATTTAATTAGAGAATACATATAAACTATTTTCGTACATCAGGACACTTCGTGCCGTATCGAGAGAGCGCCAAATTCCTACTGAAACGCACCTATGTTGCGCTCGCCGCGCACGCACCACTCAGTGTCCCCCAACCTTTACAGTGACACTCAACCTTTACAGTGACACTCAACCTTTACACTAAATATACTCGCTTCTCAACAAACCCAACCTCGTGTAGGGGGTGGGAATTAGGGTTTTTAGGAAACTAATTAGTTAATTAAATAGTGAATTAGTAGTTAGACATAGGTAAAAATCAGCCAATTAGGTTAAAAATAGTTTAAATAAGTTTAGAAATAGACATAATAGGGCAACAAAGTT
The DNA here is from genome assembly GCF_050948215.1 of Halictus rubicundus. Taxonomy (NCBI): domain Eukaryota; kingdom Metazoa; phylum Arthropoda; class Insecta; order Hymenoptera; family Halictidae; genus Halictus; species Halictus rubicundus. Next base: position 489,806 of record NW_027488718.1, on the reverse strand, counting down.
AGTGTTAAATAAGCTATTAAATTGAATTAAAATATTAAATAGATAAATAAAATTAATAATAGCTAATTAGGTAAATTAATTAATTAATATTAGGAAGCTTAGTTAAATTAGTTAGTTAAGTTAGTTAATTAGGTAATTAAATAGTTAAGATAGTTAGTTGGATAATTAATTAATTAATTTAGCTAGATAGAATAATAATAGGTACTAAAAGGGTATATACAGGGTGAGTCACCAAACGTTAGCACCTCAAATATCTTTGTTGTTTCTAAAGATACGTAAAATATGGTGAGGACAAAGTTGAATGGTACAATGAGGCTGACACGATGCAAAAAAAAAGATTTTGTTTTTATGTCATTTTTTGGAGATATCAAGGTCACCTTGACTTTTTTAAATGGAACCACCCTTTTTTAAACACCTACAATGATAGTCCCTTTCATTAGGAATTCAGTGACTATAATTAGTCCAAGGTCATTCAAGGTCGAGGAGAGAAAAAACGTATAAAACTAAAATATGGAAGCAGAATACGTTTATCACGGTTGAGACTTGTAGGAAATAGTAAACATACTATGGTCGTAGTTAAAGTAAACATACTAAGGTCCTTCAATGTTATTCAGCATTCTTATTTACTATCAGTATGTCTCCAAACGCGATTCCGCTATGTTATATTCGATGACTGAAAAGTGTGATATGATCACGATTTACTGTGAATGTAGAAAAAATGCAGTGCAGGCCCGACTACTTTATGAAGAAAGGTACCCGAGCGAAACACTCCTTCTAGACATACTTTCACTAATACGTACAGGTTGTTTCGAACCTGTAAGAAGATGTCCCTTTACAAAATCGCTACGATATGTGGTACCAACATTACGGTTGTCCTGCTCATTATGCACGAGTAGCAAGAGAAACGTTGGATTCTCGATATCCAAACCGATGGATTGTACGAGGCGGAACAGTTTCATGGCCAGCACGTTCGCCTGATTTAAATCCACTGGATTTCTTTCTATGGGGTCTGCTAAAAGAGACCGTGTAGACGGATGCTCCAACAACAGTTGAAGATATGCGTCAGCGTATCATCACAGCATGTACGAATATCACGTCGGATACACTTATCACAGAGTTCAACATTCCTTCAGAGCTAGTTTACAACAATGTATCGACGCAGACGGCCATCATTTCGAACATTTATAAAATACAGGTATTCTGCTTCCATATTTTAGTTTTATACGTTTTTTCTGTCCTTGACCTTGAATGACCTTGGACTAAATATAGTCACTGAATTCCTAATGAAAGGGACTATCATTGTAGGTGTTTAAAAAAGGGTGGTTCCATTTAAAAAAAGTCAAGGTGACCTTGATATCTCCAAAAAAATGACATAAAAACAAAATCTTTTTTTTTTGCATCGTGTCAGCCCCATTGTACCATTCAACTTTGTCCGTATCATATTTTACGTATCTTTAGAAACAACAAAGATATTTGAGGTGCTAATGTTTGGTGACTCACCCTGTATATAAGGGACAAATACATAGATACATAGAGTAATAAATAAGTGTGTTAGGATATATTAGCTACAGGAGTGAGCGAAATAACCGAATAAGAAATCCTTTTGGTTAAGAAGAGAAAGAGGGGAGTACTGACGAACTTGGTCCGATTGGTACGAAAATTTACATACAAGTATTACCGAGGGTGAGGAGTAATTAGGGGGGAATTGGGAGAAATCTTCTCCCCCCTGAAACTCAGTACAGCCGATTTTCGGGTAGCACTGGGGCCATCCAATCCCGCACGAAAAAGTGGGTGGTAATCATTGAAAAACGCCCTCTTCCCTCTTGGCCGGACCCCAAAAAAGGGCAATTTTTTCAGATTTCGAGAGTATTAGACAAATTGGAGGGATAGTTAGTTAGTTAGGAATAATTAATAGGGAAAATTAGGAGTTTAATAGGATAGGAAGAAAAAAAGGTTTTTTAGTTTTTAATTTTAAAAGTGAGCGAAACAACGATTAGAAACCGGGGGGTAAGCGTAGAAGATCAGGGATAACGATTAAGTGCGTAGAAATAAGACGAATTAAGGATAAGTTTGTACATACAGCGAGCGATAGATTAAGGCGATTAATAAAAATAAGTGTAAATAGCGAATAATTGAATTATAACGAATAAAATAAGGCAAATTCTTTCTTTATACCAGTGTTTTCTTTTCTGGAAAGTTGATTTTTTATCCTCCAAATCAGGCTATCCATCTAATATGAAAACAAATAATAGGTAAAGAGAGTTAGAAACAGGAGAGGCTTATAAGGGGACTGCCGGGGAGGCAGTAGCCGCCCCCACCACCTCCACTGAGACGGTGGAGATGGAGGTGGAGGCAGTCCACAGCGGGGAGGGGGTCCCATGCCCCCCGCCACCCTCGTCGGTGGCTGAAAAGGGGAGACCGGCTGAAGCCAATTAATGGCCACGTCCAGCCGGTCCCCCCAGTTGGTAGTCCAGGCCAACCTCAACCACTGCCGCCGGGCACAGGACCTGATGGTCCAGTGCCTGGAGGAGTGGGGGGTTGGCCTGGCCGTCGCCACGGAGCCGTACAGAGTTCCGGACCATCCACACTGGTCCGGTGACGCTGACGGCTCCGTGGCGGTGTGGTGGCGTCGCCACTCGGCGACTGTGCCCCCCTGCTCCGTGGTCGAACGGGGCAGGGGGATGGTTATGGTGAAATGGGGAAGACTTCTGGTCGTGGGGTGCTACAACTCACCCAGTTGTGACTCCGCCGAACTCGGGATGTTCCTGGACCGGCTGGGGCTAATGATAGCCCCATACATAGCCGGTCCAGTGCTGGTCCTGGGGGACCTCAATGCGAGGTCCGCCGCATGGGGTAACCCCGGGACCAGCGCCCGAGGCGGAGTCCTGGAAGACTGGGCGGAGGGGATGGAGCTCCGGTTATTAAACCGGGGCTCCGTGCCTACGTGCGTGAGGTGGAACGGCTGGTCGATTGTGGACGTGTCATTCGCGACGGCCGCCGCCTCACGCCGTGTGTCCAATTGGCGGGTCTGGGATGGAGAGACCTTGTCTGACCACAGCTACGTCCTTGTCACGTAATAATCAAGAAGAAAATATAAAAAAGAACTTTATTGCTCAACCGGAGTTGAGTACCACTGAGTTAGTTACAAAGATTATTACAATGATTGAAATACACGGAGAACGTACGTAGGCGATACTAAAACAAAACTGAACGCTCGTGCCCTGGGGCGGCGGCCTCTTATACCGTCGGAGACAACTGACCGCTGAGGATATTTGATCCCTTCTTATCAACAGGACTTCTCTGAAGGTGGTACCGTGTGCAACGAAGGTGTTGCCGTGCGCAACGAAGGTGTTGCCGTGTGCAACGGGCCATAATCAGGTGTGGTCCCTGTCACATTCCCCCCTTCTTAGATTGAACTTAGTCCCTTAAGTTCTTTTTGAGGATGCTCTTCTTGAAGCGGACCCGCTGGGGCTGTATCAAGACTCTTCCTCCCTCATTGTCTTCGATTGCCAAAGGGCGGCTTACAGTGGTGTACAGGCTGATTGGCGCACTCGGTTGCGTTGGTTGGAAGTCGTTGTGGATTTGTGGCCCTTTCTTGATCTTACAGCAGAGCAGGTGGAAACAGAGTTTTCTGGGGACGCAGTTCTTCAGACAGTCGAGTAATCCTAATTTGTTGAGCACGTATAAACCTATCAATCCTACCGATACATATCCTATTATTTGTAATGCACTAATACCATACGATCGTAAAGTCTCTATTCTATGTTCGAAATTTAGCTTTGATATTTCGCTATCGAGTTGATCCGCGGAAGTTCGGTACGAGGCAATGTTGCTTATAATTTTCGGCGTGTTTTTGATCTTCTCCAAAATGTGAATGTAACTATCATTGTTATTGAGTTCTATGGTTTTCATTTTCATATCGTAAGCTAGTTCGGTTTTGCTTTCGCCTATTCGCATGTACTCGTTATTAAACAATAAATCGCATGAATCGTTAGAGCTAATTATAGATGGTCTGTCAATGGTCTGAATATTATGTTTAGTGGAACATATCGCGTCAATTTCTACTGGTTTAGAGGGTATCGCTAGGAATTGATTTTCGGCGTGCAGCGGTATGAAACTGATGTAGTCGATCTTATAAACGGATATCTCGCAATTGTTGATGTTCTTCTTGTAGTTAATAATTTCGCTGTGACAGTCGTTGTCGGAATTACTGTTGTGGATCGGCTGCGTTTGTTTACAAATCATGACTATCTTTCGTTTACAATGTTTGGTGACATAGTCGAGATCAGTGTTTATGTAAAGGAGGTTTGAAGTTAGAAATACTGGATTTTCTATCACGGGTGCCATAAATATATTGTTTCTTTTATGCGGGATGGGGTATACGCGCATTATATCCCACTCTTGTTCGAGCACTAGAGGTATCGAAATCTTGAAAAATAATTTGTCATTATACGTGAAAACGGTTAAGTCACTGATGTCGAGTATGAATTGAAAGTGTTCGATTTTGGGCGCAATGGCAATGTTATAAGTGTGATGTCCTATGATCTTCGCGTAGTTGCTTACAAGCTTTTCGGGTTCTATAATCTGTGGGCTAATGATACCTTGTTTACCTAAAATGATCGCGTTTAATATTTCGTCAAGTTGGAAGTGCGAATCCTGTATGGCATTATCGATTTTCATTATGAGTTTAGTAAATATGCTTTCTGTATTCAATTGCTGCGTTAATTGGTTATATGAACGTTCTAAATTCTCTAAACTCTTTGTGTTAAGCATTTTCTTTATAAGCGAAGTCTGGTTAGCTAGTATGATTTTAATCTGTTTGTCGTCGTCAAATAAGGTGTCAATGTTTTTATTTATCAAATCCAAATCGTCTGTGTCTAGTGTTCCGAATAAGCTTTTAGAGATTGATCCGACAAAGTTCAATAATCCTCGCTTCGTTCTCTGGTGTATGAGGGTTCTTACGTGACTGGCTAATTGTCTAATATTATTAATACGTATGTCTAAAGTATCTAATGCTTCGGTATAGTCGAAGTTAGTAGCTGATTTACTGATTTCGTTTTTATATTGTGCTATGTTTTCGATTTGCTTAAACATCTCGCTCGTGTCTAGACCTATTATCACATTGGCGGTACTACTGTATAAATAACCCTTATTTATCTTTTCTAAAAATATGTTATTCTGGGTATCTAATGGTGTTATAGTGACGTGTGCGCAAGTTAATCCCGCGAAGAGGATTGTCGTCCTGGAAAATAAGATTTTAGTCTGTTACCGTGTACTTTCTTATCGTTAATGACATAATACGGTGTGCATACTTTATCAATCGTGAATGGTCCTAACCATTCTATGTCTAATTTGTGTTCCTTATGATCATTGTGTATCAAAACTTGATCTCCTTCTTTGAAAATTGATTGCGGTTTAATAATTTTACGTCGCTGGTCTCTTTGATATCTTTGTTTACTCTTTAGCAAGGTGTCTCGGGCTCTTTTCAATCGTGAGTCCCATTCTTTTTTTCGAAAGGATACTTCGTCTTCGTAACTTCGCTGAGGATTTTTGGAAATGGTTGAAGGTAGGTTAGCTTTGTGTCCAAACGTTAGTTCAAAAGGTGTGTAGCCTGTGGCGTCGTGTGTCATTGTGTTATACGCTAAGCAAACAAAGTTCAATTGTTCGTCCCATTCGTCGGTGGATGTTTGTTGTATCGATTTTAACATGTCAGTGACAACTGCGTGCGTTCTTTCTAGGGATCCGTTGCTTTGCGGGTGGAATGCGGTAGTTTTGATATGTTTTATGTTAAAAGCTTCCTCGTATCTTTGCATTAGTTCGGAAATGAAATTCTGTCCTCTGTCTGTTAGTATTTTCTTGGGTGCGGAGAATATATAAATGTAGTGGTTCAGTAGGGCGTCCCATATGGATTCGGTTCGTTGCGTCTTGAGGGGTACTAGTATAAGATATTTAGTCAGTTCGTCATGAATCGAGAGTATGTACTGATTACCGTTCTTCGTTTTTTGTAACGGTCCTAACAAATCCATAGCTATTTTTTCGTTCGAGTCTATCGGGGTGTCGGTTATGCATGGTTCTTCTCTTGGGCGAATTCGCGTGAGTTTAGCTCGTTGGCAAGTGTCGCATGTCTCAATGTATTCCTGAATTAGTTTAAACAAGTTCGATATTTTGTAGTTAATTTTGATTCTGTCATAGGTTTTCTGTATTCCGGGGTGTCCGATTAATTCGTGATTTTCTTTGATAATTTGTTTAATTTCGTCGTCGGTCAATTCTTTTACTGGTTCCCATGCAAATTCTATCTCTTTGTCCGTGTCGTTAAAGAACATGAGCATTCTCTTGATCGTATTTCTATCCTGAATTGAAATATCATTGTCTCCTATACCAATTCGATTCGTGTTCCTGATGATTTTATTCAACATGTTTAGCCATTTTTCTTTACCTTCGTACGCGCCTAATTGGTCTGAAGTTAGTTGGAAGAAGTTCTTTTTATTGGGTACGATCTTTAGTGGTTTCGGAAGTTCGTCTGAGGTTTCCCAGGTTTGGTATCTGGACAGTAAGTCTGTGGGTTCGTCTTGTGCTGTAATCGCGTGAATTCGGGATAAACAGTCGGCAGCGGTATTGTCTTTTCCTTTAGTGTACCGTATTTCGTATTCGTATTCCTCTAGTCGTAGTCTCCACCTGATCAGTCGAGATGAGGGGTCTTTGCAATTTTGTAACCATGTCAAGGCTTGGTGATCGGTTCTAATAATGAATTTTCTTCCTAACAGGTATTGTCGAAGTCTTTTAGTTGCCCATACAATTGCTAACAGCTCCTTTTCGGTAGTCGATTAATTTCGTTCGGGCGGATTGAGAGTTCGTGAAATATAGCAACAGGGGTGTCCGTCTTGCGAAAGGATGGCTCCTATTCCTAAATTACTTGCGTCAGTCGTTAGGGTGAATTGTTTTTCAAAGTCAGGGAATTTGAGAACTGGTGCGGTACATAATTTCTTTTTTAGTGTGTCAAAGCTGGTCTGCGTCTGTTCGTTCCAGTGAAACGGTACGGTCTTTTTCGTCAGTTCGGTCAATGGTTTCGCGATTTTGCTAAAGTTTCGTATAAATTTTCGATAGTATCCCGCGAGTCCTAAGAATGATTTTACGTCGGTCGGTGTTTTAGGGATTTTGAAATTTTGAACGGCTTCTAGTTTCTTTGGATTGGGCTTTATTCCTTCAGAGGTTACTATGTGGCCTAAGTACTCTAGTTCTGGCTTTAGAAATTCACATTTGTCCGGTTGCAGTTTCAATCCTAATTCTCTTAATCTTTGTAACACGATTGCTAAATTTCTGTTATGTTCTTCGATGGATTGTCCGAATATTACAATATCGTCTAGATACACGAAGCAATGTTTGTTTATAAGTCCACGTAGGGCGGTATCCATCATTCTCTGGAAAGTTGCTGGGGCGTTCTTCAGTCCAAATGGCATTCTATTATAGTGATAGTGTCCTTGGGGAGTAGAAAAGGCGGTGTATTTTTTGGATTTCTCTTCCATCGGGATTTGATGGAAACCCGAGGATAAGTCTAAAGCTGAGAAGAATTTCGCGTTTCCGAGTTGTGATAAAATGTCGTCTATGTCGGGTAAGGGGTATGCGTCCTGGTCAGTCAATTCGTTCAGTTTTCTAAAGTCGATAACTATCCTCCACTTTTGTTTGCCTGATGCGTCTGATTTTTTCGGTACCACCCAGACTGGTGAATTGTAAGGGGAATCGCTGGGTTCAATTATTCCTTTTTCTAACATCTCGTCCATTTGCTTGCTAATTTCTGCTTTGTGGCATTCAGGTGGTTTGTACGATTTTGTGTTAATGACCTTGTTTTCTTTTAGTGTTATCGTGTGTTTAGTGAGGTTGGTGCAAGGTAGGAATTCTTTTTCTAAATTGAAAACATCGATATAAAAGAGAAGCAATTTTTCTATAGGTTGTTTCAAACTGTTTTCTATATGTGAAAGTCTAATTATTTCTTTAAAGGTGGATATTTGATCGTAGGTGTTAGAATTTTCAATATTGTTAGTAATTTGTTTTTCTGACTCACCACAATTGATAAAGCATACCGTGGTAGGTTTTCCCTCGAGGTACACAAGTTCGTGGATTATCTCGCCTGGTTGGATAGTTTGATTCTGAAATGTTAATATCGTGTCGTTTAATTTCAAATGATCGTTAGTGATGCTGAAGTTAAATTGTTTCATGGCTGGTAACCCGAATATGCCGTCTTCAATGATAGGAAAAGTTTCGTCTACGATATAAAATTTTACAAATTGACCGGCTATTCTAAAATTAGTGAATTCGTTCGTTCGGAATTTAGAATGTCCCATAGCAAACTGTTTGGTTTCGTGGTCGGTATAGATCTTCATTCCTGCAGGTCTTCGTCTGACAAGGTTGACTCCTGCTCCTGAATCGACGAGAAATCTCCATTGTTGTCCGGATGGGGATCGTAATAGGATTGTTGGTAGTTGCCCGGTGACGGTGTTGATTCGTAATAGTTCGTTTCTTCCTCGGTTGATACCACAGTGTTGTTCACTCGCGGTGGTCCGCGTTCCTGTGGGGCTCGCACTTGAAAATTTGAGCACTGGTTGGCGGTGTGGCCGATTTTTCCACATTTGAAGCATTTAACCTGTTGTCGGTCGATCAGCGGTCTTCTCTCCATCTGGTTGAACGGGCTGGGTCTGGTAACAGCGGTCGGCTGAATCTGCGGCGTGCGCGGCGGTACGTAGCTCTGGTATCTCTTGTTTGGAATAACGGGTGGTCTGACCATCGCTGGGCGTTGGCGACGGAATGAGTCGTGGCGTTCTTCTCGGAGGTATCTCTCCACATCGGCAGCTTCCTTTTCAGCTTCGATCAAAGTCGTGGGTTTGCTGGTGAATATCATGTGTCCGATCTCTCTCTTGAGACCGTTTATGTAGATTTTCGTAACTCTCTTCATGGTTGCCTCCATCATTACTCTTCTGGTTATGGGTTGTGGATACTCGTTAGTAATGGCGTACGTTAGTTTATTCAAAGTTTTACGGAATCGAATGTTGAAATTCTGCACGGTTTCGGTAGCTCCTTGCTTTATTTCCCGAAGTTGTTCGTTAAATTCGTCTGCAGAAGCCTGTGTGGCTACATTAGTACGCAGTGCTTCGTAAAGCTCGGCATACGTTTCAATATTCATGTTACGAATGCTTTGTGCTGCTTTGCCTACTATCTTTTCTACTTTAATTGCTTTCAACAATAGCATCTGTTCCATACACATGCTTCGAAGTGATTTGACTTCTTTAATAAAATCTTCAACTCCTACATCATCATCTCCGTTGAGCGTCGGGATGTAACGTATGGCATCCTTGGCTCTCAGGTTAGAGCTCTGCGAGCTCGTTTCGCCAGGTGCATTTTCTCGCGTTGGGGCAGGTGGTGCAGTGGTTTTGATTTTAGATCTAATCGCGGAATCGTCTTCGGTAAAGACGGAAGTATAATCCGCATCGTCATCTTCAGTCATGCTCAAGCCTGTTAGATTTCTGCCTAATATCTCAATTTCTTTAACGCGTTTCTTATTCTCTTTGTCTACCGATTGTAAAGCGGCTTCTAGCGTGGAAATTCTTTGGCTGTACATATCTTGTTGGCGAGTAATAGTCTCATTCTGTTTTCTAATTGTCTCCAATAATTCTTTCACTTGAGCGTCAGAGGTGCTCGGTTGTGGTTTACTCATGATTCTAACTGAACCTACACTGTCTCTTGAACTGTTGCTAGAGAAGCTATCTCTCCTATCACGGTATTGAGAATAAGAAGCCAGGGCTCACCTTTCGTAGAAACCCGTATCGTCTCCAAAAATCTTCCGTTGATCTTAGGTTCCCGTAGGCCGAAGTCGTAGCTCCGTTTTACACAAGATTCTTCCGGTTCGTTGATCCTCGTGCTTGTGGATTCCCGTAGGCCGAAATCGTAATTTCGTTTATCACAAGACTCGATGGATCCTGGCAGGATCGCCAAAATGTCACGTAATAATCAAGAAGAAAATATAAAAAAAAACTTTATTGCTCAACCGGAGTTGAGTACCACTGAGTTAGTTACAAAGATTATTACAATGATTGAAATACACGGAGAACGTACGTAGGCGATACTAAAACAAAACTGAACGCTCGTGCCCTGGGGCGGCGGCCTCTTATACCGTCGGAGACAACTGACCGCTGAGGATATTTGATCCCTTCTTATCAACAGGACTTCTCCGAAGGTGGTACCGTGTGCAACGAAGGTGTTGCCGTGCGCAACGAAGGTGTTGCCGTGTGCAACGGGCCATAATCAGGTGTGGTCCCTGTCACACGGACAACGTCGTCGACGATCGGCTAGCGAACTTCGAAATAAGCGTACAGGACAGAATTAAAAATTAATTCGCGAACACGTCGATCAGCTTTGAGAGAGTACCGTACCTGTACCTGTACCTGTACCTGTGCTATCCGTATTATCGATACGATAGCATTCGTCGTTAAAATGCCATCAATCGTACCAACCTTGAAAATCTGTTTTTAAAATGGTGGAATAGCGTCGTTTTATCGACCTTGAAAATTTGCAAAACAATTCGATTTAGTCGACGACGATGAGCAAGGAAGACGTGGTGGAGGAGCTGCACGCTCCGGCGAGACGATTCTTCCCCCGTAGACGGGTGATCGTGCGAGGATTCGATGATATTTGGCAAGCCGATATCGTCGAAGTTCAGCAATATGCGCGAGACAACCGGGGACATCGATACATTCTCACGATAATCGATGTATTCAGCAAATACGCGTGGGCGGTTCCTTTGAAGAGCAAAAACGCGAGCGACGTGTGCAAAGCTTTCGCATCGACGTTAAAGACGGATGGCAGGGCGCCGAACAACTTGTAGACCGACATGGGAAAAGAGTTCTACAACGCAACGTTTCAAGAATATCTGAAGAAACGTAAGATCAACCATTATTCGACGTACAGCACCGTGAAGGCTTCCGTCGTGGAACGTTTCAATCGCACGCTGAAGAACCGCATGTGGAAATTCTTCTCGATGAGCGGAAAATATCGCTGGATCGATACGCTTCTCACGCTGATCGATGGCTACAACAATCGAAAACATCGTACAATCCGTATGCGCCCCGCGGACGTGAATCGCAAAAATGCCAAGCATCTTTTGTCCACCGTGTACAGCAACGTGAAGATCGCTGGTCCTGCCAAGTTCAAGGTTGGCGATCGCGTACGCGTCAGCAAATTCAAAACGGTATTCGACAAGGGATACACACCGAACTGGTCAACGGATATATTCAAGATTGTCGCGGTGAAGCGAATGAGTCCTGTCGCATACCTCTTGGCCGACTCGAAGGACAACCCGATCGCCGGTGGATTTTACGAGCACGAGATACGCGCTGTCAAATATCCTGACATATACTTGGTGGAAAAAATATTGCGTAGAAAAGGAAATAAAATACAGGCTGGCCCACATAACTCTGAACATCTCAATATCTCGAAAACTATGCCATCGATTTTAAAGTTCTTAGTCTTAATTGCATGGAACTGAAGGGCCTTTCTGACTACATAAACGTGAAGTTGCCTCCCTTCCCCTTTAACGGGGGAGGGGAGGTACCTTTGTAATTTTAAATGGAACCCCCTATAATATGTTACATATTTAGATTCTACCGGAAAAAACAAGTCAATTTTGTCTGAAACATTTTTTTGTCAGATACTTCCATGATGAGATATAACAGTTTGAAGTTTCGAGTTGTAGGTACTTAAACCGCTCGGAAATAGCGTTATGGAATTATACGCGCTTGAGTCCTTTGCTTATTCATGAAGAAACACAAACAATAATATTTACAATTCTGGAGTTTGGCTCACTTATCTATGAAAACGTTTTCAGTTTAGAGCTGTTATTCAAGCAGTAACATTGTGATTATGGCTACTTTTGACACAGAAGTGAATATGTTATTAACGTTAGGTGAATGCCAAAAAAATTATCGGCGTGCAGCAGTGATGTTTTTTGAACGTTATGGGATCAAAAAATGTCATGCAACATTTCATAATTTAGAAAAGCGGCTTAGTAAAGCTGTCTCTAATGAAAATAATAGTGCCAGTATTCTTGCTGCAATTACATTAAATCCTCATATTAGTCAACGTACACTTGCACAAACATCACATATTAGTCGTTCATCAATTCAACGAATTTTGAAACGGCAAAAGTATCATCCATATCACATGGTTTTATCACAAGAGCTTTCGATAGCAGATTACGATCACCGCGTAAGATTTTGTGAGTGGCTGCAGGGTGTTGTGGAAAACGACTTTTTGTGCAAAATACTTTTTTCCGATGAGGCCACTTTTATGAATTCAGGGCATGTAAATAGACATAATCTGCATTATTGGGCCGTGGAAAACGTTCGGTGTGGCCTAATAGGAGATTTTGTGATTGGACCTTATTTTTTTCAAGAAACTGTAACATCTGCAAGTTATTGTGATTTCTTAAAAAATCATTTGCCTGCGCTTTTGGAAGATGTGCCACTGCACGTTAGAAGAGAAATGTGGTTCCAACAAGACGGCGCTCCTCCACATTTTGCAATCATCACCAGGCAATTTTTGAACGAAAAATTTGGGAACAAATGGATCAGTTGTGGGAGACCTCGTCAATGGCATCCACGATCCCCCGATCTAACACCATTAGATTTTTCTTATGGGGATATGTAAGGGACAAAGTTATGTTTGAACCACCGACGACAAAAGAGGATATGAAACAAAGAATACGTGACGCTTACGCTTCAGTGACTCCCGAAATGTTAAAAAATGTTAGAACAACTTTGATGTTTCGAGTAAATAAATGTTTACAAGCCCGTGGTGGACATTTTGAACATTTTATTTCTTCACGAATAAGCAAAGGACTCAAGCGCGTATAATTCCATAAAGCTATTTCCGAGCGCTTCAAGTACCTACACCTCGAAACTTCAAACTGTTATATCTCATCATGGAAGTATCTGACAAAAAAATGTTTCAGACAAAATTGACTTGTTTTTTCCGGTAGAATCTAAATATGTAACATTTTATAGGGGGTTCCATTTAAAATTACAAAGGTACCTCCCCTCCCCCGTTAAAGGGGAAGGGAGGCCACTTCACGTTTATGTAGTCAGAAAGGCCCTTCAGTTCCATGCAATTTAAGGCTAAGAACTTTAAAATCGATGGCATAGTTTTCGAGATATTGAGCTGTTCAGAGTTATGTGGGCCACCCTGTATATGTTAAATGGCTAGGTCTGGACGCGTCGCATAACTCATGGATATCGAAAACCGCTATACTTTAATCCTATTTCCACTCTTATTTTTATGTTATTTTTAATGTAAGGATACAGCTTTTGAAATAAATTTTTAAATACGCATAATCGTTACGCCAAATTTTATTAATATCCAATCCCACATTTCTAATTCGACGTTTTTCTTTATCCCGACTATGCGATATGCTTATCGCGCATCCTGAACCACATTCCCCTCGCAAGAGGGGGGAGGGAGACGTCGTTTCATCTCTCTCTCTCCCGCATTCTTATAAATTATCGTCGCAAGTTTCATGAGAAGAACCACATTTTTGCGAGGGAGGGAACGTCGTTTCATCTCTCTCGCATTCTCATAAATTAACCTCGGTAGTTTCGCGACAAGTTACTTCACAAACACGTCACATACGAAGCGCATCGCTAGTCTTTTGTTCTCGACGGTTTTGCCGCATCCTTCTAACGCGCGGTAAGTGTAGTAACCTTTTAGAATTTGTATTTAGATGAATCGCATCATTGACACGGGCGGATTTGTTTGTGTATTTAGATGAACCATCGATAAATTTGGAAACTTTTGGCTGTCCAAAGCAAGATAACCTGATTCGCGATCCCGTGTACCAAATTAATTACGACGACGCATCCTGTCGGCTTCGTCGTTGAAAAAACGCTGTCGGAAAAACGTATCATTGCTGTATAAACGAAGTTCGAACATTTCGCGCATGGCTGATCAATTCTAAGAAACAGGTATCGTACGAAATACTCTTATAAGCACTTCTTTGCAGTTGATTCTTACGTAAACTTTTTTGTTTCCAGCAACATGATTAGAGAAATATGCAAAGAAAAAATTGATTCTCCCAACTACCGCCTCGAACGCGATAGACTAAAAAGTTTTCAAAACTGGCAGTTTTCTCACATCGTCAAACCGGAAGATCTCGCGACCGCAGAATTGTACTGCTCGAACGAAACGGATCGCGTCGAATGTTTCGACTGTGTCATAGGACTGTATCTATGGGAACAGGGCGACGATCCCATGACGGAGCATCGCACCTGGTTGAGATTCTGTCGACGGGTTTGCGGGCTAGATTGCAGCAACGTTCCAATAGGAGTCGATCCCGCTTCGATCGCAAAACCGTCGCCCAGCTCGCGGCGTAGATGTGCGCGGACATCGCTAGGCCCCGATCGTCGAAGGTAAAAATAAATCGAATAATTATGTACGCGTGTTACAAATAATAATATACGCGTGTTACAGGGAAACGATTGAAGATTGGAAATAGGAACTATGCACTGTTCATTGTAAATAGTTTACAATATATGCAGTTTGAATAAAATATTAAAATATGTATACAATAGTATAGTATAGTATATAATGTGGTATAATATGATGAGGGCGATCTGGAGAAAAAAAACATTTTTTAGTTTTAAATCTTACACGCATGTAAAACTTTATATTTGAATAAATTTATTTCACCAAAAACTTACCATTCAAATAATCTACTTATCGCGAGGACGAACTCCTCGTCTCACTCCTCCAGTTCCCTGATCAAAAGTTTGAAGGCACGCCTCCAAGACCGGACGAACCGCATTCTTTCCATGCCCGTCTGTGGAAAAATATTTTTTCATTTACACGATACAAAACGATGCACTTTGATACAGAACAGCGCACTCACCAATCCTGCAGCCACCTCCTTCAGCGGCCGGCTCTCATCAACTATGGCACATCGTCGTTTTGCGATTGTTACAAACATTTTCTACTACTGCTATGTATTTTCACTGAAAACACAGCTTGAAATGTGCATAGCGGCGAACCGCCCCCTATTTAAACGTGTCTCGAGCGATACAATTTACCGAAGGATGTGGACTAAAAAACCCTTGACGTGATAATGAATACGAGATGTAGACGCGATAACGAAAAACTGCATGGCGACTCGCCCAAGAGAATTCTTATTTCACGAATACGAGGTGTAAACGCGATAATGAAAAAACCGTTGATGCGATCGCAACTGGCAAAAGTATACGGTTCTATGAGAAAAGACGCCGTCTCGCCAAAATGCAACGATCTCGTGACATGAAACCGCGAGAGCGAGAGAGAAACAGCCTCTCTATCTCCCGCGAAATATAATAAAAAGTGGCCGCGCAGCAAGAGCGAATAAATGGCCGCGCGGCAAGAAGACGGAAGAGCGAGAGAGAGAGTGAAACAACCTCTCTCTCTCTCTATCTCCCATGGAAATATATCGCAACCTTCAAGGTCAAATCACATTGCAGAATACGGCTGCAACGATAATGAAATACTTCAGCGGAAATCCGAAATCCTGATGCAGCGATAAGAAACGCCATCCCGGTAACAGAAACCGCAAGGCGATACCTCGGCGGCGGCGGAGCGGTCCCTCCAATAGCCCCGCAAGAGAATGACCCCTTCGCCCATTGAGTTAGAAACCGCGATCGCCCCGCAAGAGAATAACCCCCTCGCCTATTGAGGTAGAACCGGTATAGACTACCTACTCGTTTTGCAGATAAAAAATGAAGAAAAGAAATCGAAAACTGTGAGAGCTAAAAGTGAAATTTCGAGAATCGATTCGAGAGCCGTGGAGATCTCCTGTTCTCGGTTGCTGTGTACGCGATGATCTAGCGAGAAGTTTTTTTTTTATGGTGATGACGGTGATGATAGCGACGCGCGAGCAGAACAAACGGTACGCGAGACTGAGCGCATGAATAACGTGTTTAGAGTTGATCTGTGTGCGAGCGACGAAGTGCGTGCGTTCCCGAAGAGGCGGAGATTGGGACTGTATTTAGTTTCTTTTTTTCGGTATATGTAACGTACCACAGACTTCACTTGGAACTGAACACCGTCGGAAGAGAGTTGCACGCATGTTGCGTCCCTCGTGTGTTCTCGTTAGCGCCATTTTAGTGTCTGCGTCGGAAACCATCGACGAACGACGGAGAGAGAAAACGGGGTCGTGCGAGACGTGGATAAAAGAAATAGTCGAAGGAGACGACTAACGGAGACCGTAGTAGAGGAGGTTGGGCGCTAACGAGAGGACCAACGCGGTGCATCAAGACACCTCGAGATCGCGTCGATGGTAGTCGCAATTAGGGTCCTCTGGCTCCGACAGGCCTTCGGACAGGCCTTCCGACAGTTTGTTCTCATCGTGTACTCTCTCGTTACCCAGTAGTACATAAATAATCACACACACATTCTCTCTCTCTCTCTCTCTCTCTCTCTCTCTCTCTCTCTCTCTCTTTCACTCTCTCTCTCTCTCTCTCTCTCTCTCTCTCTCTCTCTCTCTCTCTCTCTCTCTCTCTCTCACACTCATTATCTCTATAGTGTCTATGCTCCCGTAGGTTTTACGAGAAGTCATGCTGCACTGCCCTCAACATTAAATCGATGGCGATCCTGGCGTCCTCGACGGAGTCGTGTTCCATTGTCTGTATCTCTCGTCGCAGCACCGTCCTCGCGAGTGTCTTCAGGCTGCAGCGGAACGGGTAGCCGAGGAAGTGAGGGAACGCCACTCATGTGTCGATCACAGTAGAGTGAAGGATTCTGAGGGCTCTGAGATCATAATCCAGGGCGTGACCGATCAGGATCGTCTCAGCGTGGACGAAGCTGATGAGGTCCATTTGCATGCCCCTGAGACGTTTCGATGCCCTCAAGAGATCCTTCGCCGTGATCCCACTGAACCTGGTATTTTGGTCGACAATCTCTGCATCGGGCCTGACCAGCGTGTCATAGACCACATTTCCATTCATATCGACCACAGTTACCTCAGCCAGCTCGAGTCCGCGCCGCGTGAAGCACATCTCGCAGTCCAGAGCGAAGACACCGTAGTTTCCATCGGAGGGCACGATCCCGGCAGGTTGAGTACACACGTACCCCTCCAGCGGTCAATTGTATCCTGAAGATAGGCCCGTCCAAACATGCATTCTGGCGTTGGTGCATGCTCTGGAACTGTTCCGGTCCTGGCAACACTCCCAGGCGTTCCTTTGCAGCCCGTTCACAATTCCGCTCCGGAACTTTCCCCAATGGTATACGAACCGATCCTCCTGCAGGTATTCGCCATCGTGCCGGTTGACGTAGAAATTTTTGAGGCACCTCGCGCACTGCCTCTCTTCGACGACAAGTTTATACGATTCGGGGGTTCAATAGCTCCTCGACCTTTCCTAGTACTGGTGGTAGCCGTAGCCGGACGAGGAGCATGAGGACGAATACGAGGATGAGTGCGTCGACGGCGACGAGGAAGAGGAATCGCCGATATCCGAGCTCTTATCGCTATCTGAAGCGCTCTCCTGCTCTAGATCAGAGCTGTCGACGGAGCTTCCACTATAGTTCCCGCTGTCGACCTCGCTCTCCACTATGGAGGTGGTTCAGGTGATGGTAGGTGCGTGCCCGGTAGCCCAGGGGATGTTGGTGATGGTTGACAACCGCAGCGTAGCCAGGGTAATAGCTACACTCGACCGGGTAGCCAAGATGGGCCAGCTGATCACCTGTTAATGTGTATCCCCGAAGCAAGGAGGCCAGCGCCGCGTTACTTAGATGTTTTAGCTCGTTTCGCTGGCTACTCAGGAACGTGCTGGACTCTCTGCCAGCATTCCAGGGCCCGGTCGTCGCATTTTCCCCGGACTTGGTCTGCGCGATATATGTTTTCAGCAGTTTCCAGCTGGTAATTCCTCCTGGAACCGGCGGTCCTCGGGGACGTCAACGTGGTTTGGGAAGTCTCGGAGCTCCTAGTAGGGCTGCTAGGCTACTCCTGCTGCCGGCAGTGGTGGTGTCTGCGCACTCGTTGCTGCTGTTGCTGGTGCTAGCCAGCCTGCTCCTCCTCGTGCTCTTGCTCGTCGTCTCGTTCCTGGCGCTGGTCCTGTGGCGCTCTGGTACGATTTCTCCTTTGTCGTTGGCTCAGGATCGCTCGATCCTCTTTCGTCGACGATTCCAACGAGGCCTCGCTGCTCGCGGACGTTGAGGTCGTCGAGGAGCCTGTTGAGGCGGTCGACGCCGACGAGGATGCCGACGACTTAAGGTCGGCCCACACAAGACCGGGAAGAGACCGTGTACGTTTGGCCGCTAGATTCGAAACCAGGGTGTAGGGTTTGAGTCGACGGAGCTTCAGTGTTCTCGACTATATTTCTGCTCGCCCCGGTGGGGTCATTATCTCGAGCGTTTGACCATTTCCAGATGGCCTTTCGGGAGCGCGTTGACAGTTCCCTGCTGTGCATGGCACAAAAAAAATGTTTTTAGGGCCTTCACGGTTCCTTAGGTAAACTGTCGGTATCTCCCGTTTACAATACCATGGAAATAGGAAACCGTCCTGCCTCTTGGTGAAACATCATTGTTCAGGATTCAAGCTGTGGAATTCGGTGCCTATTGTCTAACTGGCGACCGCTATTTCATACGGTTTTTGTCGCGTATGTCAACACGCGGCACGAGCGCGTGTCGCCGTTGCTCGACACCGCGTAGCAACCGTTTCAATTCTCATTGGCCGAGTTTCACAGCTTGAATCCTTCAAATTGAGACAAACAACGATCGTCCGATGTACGAGCTCCAATCACGGTGCTCCACATTCGACGGTCTTTGTTATTTAAGGCACCTGCGTATGCCTTCTCGCTCTCTTAACGTTCTGAACGCTCATCAATCGCAAGGTATCGCTCTAGCACGTTTGCTCGTCTGTCCGCTCTCGTCTCGATAAGTAGAGATTCTCATCTCTCGCGCTCTGAGACTCTCGCGATTTCGCATCATTTCGGTAGCAGTATTCTCGCGATCTCCCGCGCCGCGTTGCGTGCACTCTGCTTCGCGACAAGATTTCCGGCGTCCGCGTAGAAGATCTCCGTCTCGCGGCGGCACGCTTTTCGTGCCGCTCAAGATTTCCTCTTCGCGATCCGACGGCAGAAGTTTGCACGCGCAAGATCTCCGTACGTTCGCCGGCTCGCGATTCTCGTGCGCGCGTTCTCTCTCGCGCCCTCGAGTGCCTCGCACTTCGTGCGCCGTGCAACCGAGTAAAAATAAAGTGCATTTTCCCGAAGGACAAGGGTTTAATTCTCCCGTCTCTCCTTGCCTCCTCGCGCGCTCATTTCTGAGTGGTCCCGGCCCCCGGCGACTCCGACCTTCGGTCGACGCCAAACAAACTCATTAAAGCGAAATTTGGACTATAAATTTTTCTCAAAAATGTTTACGAAAATATATTTTGCATTCTTTAAATAATTTTTTTTCAGTATAGCCACCTAAGATGTTCAAAAGTGACCCCCGAAACAAATTGATTTTTGGTCACACCGTGCCCAACAAAAAATTACGAAAAAATTCATGGATATTCTACTTACTAGCATACAGGAGTGAGATTTTTTTCAGAACTTTAGGTGGAAAAATCGATTTTATATCGAACTTCTCGGTTGACCCCGCTTATATTATTATGTTCGCTGTGTCTTCGTTGTGATTATTAATGTGTATATTTTACAGTTTTTTTTTTGGATTATGCAAACATGTTTGTTGAAAAAATTGGACATCTCCAAACATTCGAGGAAAGTGCGTATTTCGTATTGAAGTTTCAGAGATACTGGTTTTATAAAAATTCAGTAGTTAGATATTATTTTCAAAATGAGGAAACTGTTGGAAGTCATGTTGATATATTGAAATATAGGGCAAATAAAATATTTTATATTGCATTTTTAAGTCTGTACATTCTTTTTTCGAATATAAAAATGTTTATTATCTCATATGTTAGAAACTAGGAGTTCCTGGTCCCAAGGTTCTGGGGTAAGTGCCGTGTGGTTCATCATGGTCCTCTTACCAAAAGGCATAGCCTTCCCCACTCCGTGGCCAGATCCTTCAGCACAAAGAGTCCCTTATCTTTGACAATACGACGTCGGGTCGCTTGCCTTTTCTAAACATTCTCACCGTCAATAAACAGTCAATGCTTAGACATTAGATAGTCATCAGCTATCGCGTCGCCTGCTGCCAGGCAGAGTTGGGCATTATTTAGATAAAAAATTATTTAAGTAACGAATCTAATAAAAGATAATTTATCTTTATTCGTTATTCGAAGGTTCGAATAAAAAAATTATCTTTATTCGACGAGTATCGAATAAATAATTTTATTCGACGAATAATGCTAATTTTTTTTATTCGAAGCGGATTTATTCGAACTTCGAATAATTTTTTCATCTTTTATCTGTATCTTTTATTCGAAGGCTTCGAATACATCTTCGCATAACTTACCAGCTCGACGAATAAACGGCGACGGCGCCCGACGAGGACCGACGAGCGCCGAACGTCGAAGACCCAGCGACTGCCAAACGGCATACAATGTAAGCGGATGGAGAATCGCGCACGAATGAAAGTTTAAACTTTTAGATTTTTCAACATATCCTCATAAAATTGTGACGAGTGAATGGAGGGGATTTTCCTGATGAAAATGAGGTCAAATTCGAGTGTAATCGAACAAGTTTCACTGATACGTAATGTTACGATAAAAATTACAATGTCATTAAAGACAGTCCAAATGATGTCGTGTTTGGTCTCATTTCGATCGGAACAAACTCTACAACTCATTCGTCTTAACAATATTGTTCTGATTAAAAACATAAAACCATAAATTGCCAATAATGCGCGATTCTCCATCCGCTTACATTGTATGCCGTTTGGCAGTCGCTGGGTCTTCGACGTTCGGCGCTCGTCGGTCCTCGTCGGTCCTCGTCGGGCGCCGTCGCCGTTTATTCGTCGAGCTGGCAAAAGTTATTCGAAGATTTATTCGAAGCCTTCGAATAAAAGATACAGATAAAAGATGAAAAAATTATTCGAAGTTCGAATAAAAAAAATTATTTTTATTCGTCGGATAAATTCTCGTCGAATAAAATTATTTATTCGATACTCGTCGAATAAAGATAATTTTTTTATTCGAACCTTCGAATAACGAATAAAAATTTTTTTATCTTTTATTCGTTATTCGAAATTTTTATTTAGATAAATATTTTGCCCATCTCTGCTGCCAGGACTGTTTAGCCTCACGGGCCACAGACATTATAAAGCCCTGCCATAAGTCTGTCAAGGAATAAACATCCCTTCGACCATCCCACCAAAATCTCTCGTTAAAAATGCGTTGACGCTAACATATAATACGCTTGGAAACAGGAAAAAAGGCAACGAGAAAATTCATTTTCATGCAATTTACAAAATTCTAAAAAGAATTTAGAACAATTGTTTCAATAATATCCAACTACTTTTATAAAACCAGTATCTCTGAAACTTCAATACGAAATACGCACTTTCTTCGAATGTTTGGAGATGTCCAATTTTTTTCAACAAACATGTTTGCATAATCCAAAAAAACTATAAAAAATACACATTAATAATCACAACGAAGACACAGCGAACATAATAATATAAGCGGGGTCAACTGAGAAGTTCGATATAAAATCGGGAATTTTATGCTTTCGGATTTGTGTCAAAATCGATTTTTCCACCTAAAATTCTGAAAAAATCTCACTCCTGTATGCTATTAAGTAGAATATCCATGAATTTTTTCGTAATTTTTTGTTGGGCACGGTGTGACTAAAAATCAATTTGATTCAGGGGTCACTTTTGATCATCTTAGGTGGCTATACCGAAAAAATAAAAAAAAATTATTTAAAAAATACAACACATATTTCAGTATACACAGATAAACAAATCAAGAGCGCAAGACCTGTTGGTGCACCAACGGAATCAGTGAGGTAGGTTCAAGCGTCGCCAAGTTACATTTGCTGGCAGTGGGGTGGGGGGGGGGGGCGATGACGCATGTGGCAACATCTGGTTGCGTCGTTGTTTGTTTCGTTCAGTTTACTGATGGACAGGAACGCGTTCGCATCGCGTGCGAATCATTCCTGTTTCATTCGTTAAATAATTTATACACAACGCGGAAAAATAAGTTTACGTACGGACTTGTGTTGACGCGAGTGTGTATAGTTTGGAGTTTGTGTGGAGAAGTGTGGAGATTGTGTAAAAATGGAGTGTGGTGAATCGTGTTCTATTGAGCATGCGGGAAAAATGGCGACCTAGCGAGCAGCCAAGGCGGCTGTATCCTCTAAAAGACTTCGGAGCTCAACCACAAGATACAGCAGAAGAAAATGACAGCTGAATAGGTAAGTGACAAATAGTCTATATACCCCGTGAACTTCTCAAACAAATAAATTTGGATTACATTTAGATTAATTTTTGAGTTCCTCGCTTTGAGTTCTTCTGACACAGAGGAACACTAAGTGATTTTATAAAAACTTTGCACTAGTATTCTGCTGCACCACACAGACAAAGAAACAAAACAAATGTAGTCGCTGACAGTAATATTGGGACACTCAGGGCAATAACTATTTTAATATTGCATCATACGATTTGGATGTTGTTGACAAGTTAGAACAATTAGTTTACAACATGACGTGAAAAAAGCTAACGTTTTCGCGGGCATGCTGCGCCAACACATCTTTGCCGCTCACGCATGCACGCACACACTCACCCGAGCGAGTTCGATGTACTCGGGAGAGCCCGCGAACGTCCGTCAGCTGTTATGGTGACGGTTTGTTTTTGTCTGCTTTCACTTTTGTTCCACGATCAGCTGGGAACGTCGATCCCCCCCCCCCCCCCCCCGATGCTCGAGCTGCTTTGTACAGCTATGATGCTCATGGGGACGGCAATGCGCCGGACCCGTCAATCAGTCGGTGTCACTTGTTTATTGCTGTATGAAAAAGTTACATTGTCATATAACTACAAATAAATGATTGATTCTATGTAACACAATTGGTTTGCTACATAAAGTGAAAAAAAATATTTACAGAAATTGCAGAGAAAATACTAAAAGTTGTATTGTAACAGACCTGGCTGCGCCAGGCCTGTTCCTAGCTGTACGCGCCCCGAACTCGAACCCCCGAACGCGACCGACGGATACCGAGATCCGCCGGTACCCGCGAGCCCCGCACCACCGAACCGATCTTGGCGGGAACCGGAACCCGCCATGATGCGACACCGTCGCGCCGGATGCGTGACGACACCGGAAAGGCCGGCCGCGAACCGTACCGCACCGCACCCCCTCGCCTAGCAAGACGAGAGAGACGAGCCGGAAAACGCTCTCTTTGGTTTTCCGCCGTCACCGTGACAGGACGTGTTTTTCCCGAGCCGTAATTCTAGCCGCCGATACCGACCGCACGAATACGACCGGACTCGCGCTTTCACGACGCCGAGAAGCCGCCTGCCGACCCGATTCGCGAGAGTATTGTTGAATCCGCGGAAATCGAACCGCGAGTGTGCCGAATTTCCCCGCAACCCGCGAACCCCGATATACGCCGCTGCGTACTGGACCGCCTGGAGAGCCGACCCGAACGCCGAGCGATCGAGGACCGGAACCAGGGTAAGTACCCTTCTTTCCCGTTAACCCGACGTCTCCGCCTCCACCCTACACCCTCGGAGAGCGAACCACCCGCGACCGGCGTAACGCCGGCCGTCCAGGGGCACGGGCTCTCCGTCCGCCGACGTTGCCCTGGTCCGGAAACGCCGCTGCATACGGCCAAGACCCCGCCGTGACCCGACACGCGCGCGAGACCTGAATCGCGACCGCCGACCTCCGAACCGCGAAGCCGGGACAGTGATGAACGTTTAGCCGAGTCGCGTCATTAACCACCTGTGCCCGACCGTCCGTGTCCCGCCGTAACCCTCGCGTTATCCCGCCGCGAACCCTGGCACGGCGAGCCAAATCCGGCCGCGAGGAACCGTTTGTACGAGATCCGCCGGGAAACGGACTCGTTACAGTATTTTGCAACTTTTTGATGTGGACTTACATTGAAAATTTAGAAAGTACGATTTGTAGATCTGTATGAATTATACATATTCTGAATATTTCATCAAAATCGGTCAACGTTGCAATAAGCTACAGATGTTTTAAAATGATAATATAAGGGTGAAATTCCCTGACAAGACCAAAATTCTGCGACTTTCACCCTGCTGTCATCGTTATACGTTTGTAGCTCATTGCAACGTTGACCGATTTAGATGAAATATTCAGAATATGTATAATTGATACAGATGAACAAAACGTATTTTTTACATTTTTAATATAAGCGCGCATAAAAAAGTTGCAAAATACAACTTTTAGTACTTTCTCTGCAATTTCGACCAAATGCAATTTTAATCAAACATTTTTTTCACGTTATGTAGCGTAGTAATTGTTCTAACGTCTCAAAAAAATTCAAGTAGTGCTGTCCAATATTGGCAAAGTTATGCGATTTTGTCCGAGTATTAGTGGGAGTCACTGTATATACATATATATACAACGTAATTTCATACAACAATAAACATGTGACATCGACTGATCCGGCGCGTTGCCGCCCCCGTGAGCATCATAGGTGTTCCGAGTAGCTCCACCATCGCGGGGGGGGGGGGGGGGGGGATCGACGTTCTAAGCTGATCGCCGAAAAAAAAAAGTGAAAGCAAACTGTCGTCACCGTAACAGCTGACGGACGTCCGCGGGCTCTGCTGAGTACGTCGACCTATCAATCATTTTTATGTATTTTTAATTTGTTTTTAATATATGTTTTATAACTATTGAAAATGTAATAAGAATGTAAGGATAGATCGAAATGTGCAAGATCACGAGAGTCAATGTTTTTGAGTCGCAATCAAAGTACTGAGAATGACTCGGATAGCGAAGCAGCAGCAGCATGCTCGGATAGCATTTTGTTGAGTTTATTAATTTTATTCACTAGTATTATAATTTGTTTAAGTTTATTATTGTTAATTTTACATATGGTTCATTTATTATTAATTTTGATCTAAACTTGTTAGTTTTTAAAAATACATTTGTTAATGTATAATAATACATTTTTTCCTACAAATTTTTTTTTTGTTTAACTTATAAACTATATTGGTAAATATAATTGTCTGTAAAAAATTTCCTCTATAACTACGACAAGTGCCGAAAACAGGCGATTTGTCCACACTGTGCGCCGGACCGTCTAAACATGATCTAGTCGTCCGCACGCACAAGGAACCCATTCATCCCACAAATATTAAAATAGTTATCGTCCTTTTAAAAGTGTCCTAATATTATTTGTGAGTGACTGTATCTCCGTTACACTCACAGTTTGCATGCACACGCCAATGTCACTGGTTCTGGTAATTCACATTTTTAATGGTGGGGGAATAGGGAAGTCAAAGGGGAAATGACAGTGTGGCAAAACGACCAAAAGCTGGCCAAGCATCAAAAACAGTAGAAGAACATTATAAACCTTTCTAAAAATACCATGTACTGAGGTTTTGATGGTCGCTGATCACGTGATCACGAATGTAATGTTAGGTTAACCCTTTGCACTCGAAGCTATTTTAACTCCAAAACGAAACATTTCTTCCCACCTAGAATATTGCTCTTCTATATATATATATTTTTATGTTATACATACGAAAATAGTACAATTCACTCGAACAATACAGAAATGTTTAGTAATTTATTAAATACAATCAAATGTAATAATGTAAAAAATATTTTTAATAAAGATACAGCAATTTTTCGTGGTGCCTAACAGTCACCATTCGAGTGCTAAGGGTTAACATTTTAATTAACCGTTCGTGAAGGAAATATAAAAGTATTAAAAAAATTGTTTTATGTATTTATATAAGAATATAGAAACTAAGGCTGAGCGGCGGTTACATTTATATGAAAAAGTTGTTCAGAATGTAGAGTTTTACAACATATTTAAATTTTATCAAAATCGGTGAGGAGGAACCTTTTGTGCACAATTTTACCAATACCTTTTCAATCTGTTTGTTTGTAGTATGTTTTATACTGAGAATCAAATTCAATAAGTTGATTTTCTATTGACACAGTTGTTAGTAGTTGTAAAACTTCAGATGGTATTTCGAAAAATCGTACTTGGGCCAGATTTTGGGCGTTTCTGCAATTATTTTAAACAAATGCGGTGTTTCTCTACAGTTTCTCTCTTACAGACCTGTTTTTAAAAATGATAAGGCGAAATTAAAATTATTTCAATTGAACGCTGCATCGTAAAACAGTTATTATTCATTGCTAAATGGACATCATGAGAAAGTGGAGGATACGTTTCATTCGGAAATAATGAATGAGAGTTTGAAATAACTGTTTCGTTGTGAAGAGGACGTGTCGTCACAGAAGGCGAGGGTGTGGTCTCTGTACCAACGCATCGAACTCCTTTCATTTGTGGAAGAAACGGTCCCAGGTATTCGGGGGAGGAAGTGGTATCCTCGCGGGGATACGTCCCCCAGGAGGGTACCCCCTTTCCCGACCGGTCCACAAAAAGCGATGCACCGGCTCCCACATTACTGCAGATTGATTTTTGCGGTAATTGGAGTTGCATCCTGAAAGGAGTTTCGGTGGTTGTTTGGAGGGGAAAACACCCGTGAAGACGGCAAGAAAGAAGTGCGTAGATCGTTTTCAAGAAAGAAGTACCGAAGCCCTAAAACGAAGAGTCAAGAAGAAGGCGCGAGAGCGACAGTATTCGAGAAGTACCGACCGCATAAGAAGTGTTGTGACACTTGGAAGTTCGCAACATTATGATGAACAACGAAAATGTAACGCCGTCGTCAAGTGGACAAGAAAAGGAAATATTACGGACTACCTCTTCTGACGCCGGGCGTAGTCAAGAAATTCCACAAGAAATCGATAACGTTGAAGAACTCGGGGAGCAAACTGCCACCGACAAAGAAATGCACTTCGTCGAGGAAAACGAAACGACGGTCGAGCCATCCACGATGGAAAGTATAACGCCGTCATCAAGTGGACAAGAGAAGGAAATATTACGGAATACCTCTTCTGACGTCGGGCATAGTCAAGAAATGACAAAAAAAAATAGCTAAACGTGGAAAAACCATCAAAGACATTCTGAAGGAAGAAGCGGAGGTGCAGGCCCACCAGCTCGTCGTGCAAAGAGAAACGACGGTCGACCCACAGGAAGAATTGTGTCTTCCGGACGGATCTCTCAGCATCGTGGACATTCGTCATATTTTTCAAGAAATGAAACGCATAAGCGAACATTGCGAAACATTAGATTGTTCGATGGAGCATTTGAACATAATACGTATGAAGAGAATTGGGTTGCAGACCACCCTGACCGTGAAATGCATGATGTGCGATTATAAAGCCGATATCCACAGTCAACCTGATGATCCTCAGGTCATGGATATTGTTACGTATGGAGACGTTCTCCACGTTTATTTCGATTAGAATTTCTAATCTCTTTTCTGAGAACGAAAAGCGTCGCTCATAGCCCTGGCTCGTAACAATATCAATCGGAATGCAGTGGCAGGAACAATTCTCAACGGAGGCGGCTACGCACAAATGGGAGGATTCCTCACTGCCATCAATGTCCCCGGTATGTCAACGAAGGGATACAGCAAATGCCATGACGAGATCGTGGAGAAATTAATGCGTACTGCGGAAGAGGAAATGGTAGCAGCGGCTGAAGAGGAGAAAAGACTAGCCGTTGGAAGAGGCGACGTGTTAGCATGTGGAATTCCACACATTCCCGTCGTGGCTGACGGAAGTTGGGTGAAGCAGAATGAAGACACAGCTCGCGAAGAATTGTCCAGAAAGGAAAACATCGAAATTAGACCATGTGGTCTTTTTATCGATGCATCGATTCCCTATTTGGGAGCATCGCCAGATGGTGTAATCGATGACGACGGCATTGTGGAGATAAAGTGCCCACAAACTGCGGAAAATGTTACACCAGAAGAGGCAATATCAACAATAGAAGCAGTAAGTAAAATATTTACAGACTGGCTGCGTTATGAATAAAAACCACGCGTACTTCTACCAAGTACAAGAGCAATTACATATCACTGCCAGAAAGTACTGCCTCTTTTGTATATGGACGAGGAAAGGTATAAAGTCAATTAAAGTTCACAAAGACGACGAATTTTGGCAACATAAACTGGAGCCAAAATTGACGCGCTTTTATATAGATTGTATGTTGCCCGAAATAGTTGACAGTAGATATACGAGAGGCATGTCCATTCGGGAGCCCCAATATATTATCGAATCAATACAAAATTCACAAAGAAAAAGAAAAGTTGCAACTGTTCGACGTTGAGTTGCACTTATTAGTGCAGCACCACTAACTCGATCAGCTGGTAATAAGAAATTTTTAAGTTATTAAAATTACAGCTCAAGGATCGTATATGATTCAAAAGCTGTTCAACGTCGAATTGCACACATGCAAAAAAGTGTGCAGTATCGCTGATTCCATCAGCGAATGAAAATAATATTCAAATATTATACAGTTGCAACTATTCGACGTCGAATTGCACATACTAGTGCAATACCACTGACTCGATCAGCTGGTAATATGAAATTGTAAAGTTATTACAATTACAGCCCAAGGATGGTATGTGATCCAAAAGCTGTTCGACGTCGAACTGCACACATGCAAATAAGTGTGCAGAATCGCTGATTCATTTCAGCGACATTTTTCATTTGTCAGATTACAGATTCCCGCATGGTAACAATGACCGAATCAAGAACACAATCTGAAATTCCGAGGCGACAATGGATGCAGCATCAGCTGATAATATAAGTAGAGAAATGCAATTTTACTTTTCACACTGTCGTGTGGATTTCAACATTTTTCTCTTTTTGTATATTTGATTTCTGTTTCAGTTGCAGCCACGAATCATATGGGCTGCTTCGTCGTCGAGACGATGAAGGACCACACTGGTCGACTGCTCTCCGCCTCACCCACATTCCGAGGCGATAGTGGAAAGCCAGAGAAAGAATTCGACGAGCCACTATTGGTGAGTTACCGAAGCCACATATGTTTATACTAAATAACAAAATATTTGTTAGTTTGCTTCTTTTTAATTTACATTTTACATGTTTCAGAACAAGCTGATGCGGAGTATCAAAAGGAACTCCCACTGAAGAGGCGGCCATGGCAGCCGCATCATTAATTTTACAATTTATTAATTATTTTAAAATTGTAATTTATTTATATTCTTTTTTATATATTTTATGATATTTATATTTTTTTCGTCTATTTATATTTATATTCTGTTATATTCACGTTTATATGTTTATTCTTTTTATAAATGTAAGATTGTTTGTATTTTTCTTTTTTCGAATAAAAAAAATTATCTTGATTCGTCGGATAAATTCTCGTCGAATAAAGATACTTTCTTTATTCGAACATTCTAAGGAGGAATAAAATTTTTTTTATGTTTTATTAGTTATTCGAAATTTTTATTTAGATAAATATTTTGCCCAACTCTGCCATTTTGCATTATCCCGAAATGACATACACGTACACGCCGACCTGGCGGTGTGTGAGTGTGTCGAGGCAACGTGTTTACGTTGTTGGCCACACGACATCCCGGACCCTTGCTATTCTCATCGGTACACGTACGCGCCAACCTGGCGGTGCGCGAGTGTGCCGCGGCACGGCTGTTCGAACGAAGCTACGGCAGCGCCGTTGTTTACGATGTCGACCACGCGTGCTCAGATCGCCTCTATTGTCAGGGATCATGCGACCGAATCAGAGAGGATACTCGGAAAATGCCACTCGACACTGAATGTGGAAAGTGCACCCAGCTCCCCATACTGGACGAAAATGTTACTATTTAGCTTCTTCTAGCGGCCGTTATAGCGGTACTATCGATTGTTCAAGGCCACCTGGGAAAATTGATCCTTAAGTGGCCTTCCAGAACGTGGTGCATCTTCAATATTAAAATTGCCAGATCGAAATTGCAAACTAGTTTTCGCACTGGCATTCTGTCAATACATCTTCTCCATACACATCGGATCATTTTTTTCTTGCTTGAACACCATTTTTGCCTTTTCGATAGTAAAAAAGTAAAATATGCCGAAAATGCCGCTTTTCACTTAACATATTTGAAAGGGTACCAACCAAAACCTACTGTGCAGAATCAAACAAAATTTTTCACAAACAAGCCTTGCTGTATCAGCTGTCAAAATGTATAATAACAATGCGGCTTTAGTGTGAAGTTGGCTGCGAAAAAATACAATTATGTCCTCTGTTGGGAAAGAACGAAATTACTTTCCGAACAATCCATTAATTCTTCTGCTCCTTTATCGATAGGATTATCGTTCATGTCTACGAATATTATTCTGTGTGTTTTGGCCATATACAGTGATTCGTGAGTTTCTCGGATTTGCAAGTCTCTGTGTGGTTGTCGTATTACACTGGGCGGTTCCACCTGAATCTCTGCCAGGTCAGGGATTTCAGAGGAATAATTATTTTCTTGGTTAGATTTTGACTCCGTGTCATGGTTATCGGATGGAGTTGATAAGAGGTATTCTGTTCTCGTTAGTCCTTGCGGTCCACATTTCCTTTTCTTCCGCATTGTATCGGGTAGGGGTGAATCTTACGAAGTGGTAGTTGAAATTTTCCTTTTTCGGATTCGCACTTGTTCGTCTGGTTTTGTTCGTTTGTTATTTCTGTCCAATACTAATGAGTAGACATCGGATCTTTATGCAAAATTAATACTCAAAATATATGCAAAATATATGCAAAGTATATACGAAATATGTATCGGAAAAGGTCCCCGACCGAACGATACTAGGAATGAGGAGGAGCCGGAATCGCACAGCGCTGTGCATCGAAGTTGAATGAAAGAGAGTCTTGGGCGAACACGGGTATTTTGAATGAAAGTGGACTGTATTTTGAGATGTATGAACGTGAAAAGTATGAACACTGTACTCTGGAGTTTACAATAAATATGTACAAAGAATAACGCGTTGAATAACGAGTCTGAACCAAAACGACTAGAAAGCGCGCAGAAAAAGGACCGTATCGCACGACGGTTGAACAGCGAAGCAGGACCCGATTTCGGAGAAAGACCGAGTCTGCCTTCCTGGAAATCGCGGATTGGTCCTTGTGGATCAC
Organism: Halictus rubicundus; assembly: GCF_050948215.1. Taxonomy (NCBI): domain Eukaryota; kingdom Metazoa; phylum Arthropoda; class Insecta; order Hymenoptera; family Halictidae; genus Halictus; species Halictus rubicundus. The sequence goes on along the minus strand of NW_027488718.1, from coordinate 458,676 downwards.
GCGATGATCCACGATCGACAATTGGGTCGCGATCGATAGATCCCGAAGGGGAAGGACGGGGGTTACGCGAGTTAGCGCAACGGCTTTTCGAGAGACCGCGTTCGGTGAGGAGCGCGTGACGAGGACCCCACCTCGAACGTTCGCGTGATCGCGTACATACCGCTCGCCTTGAAGCATTGCTTTCAAAGACAGCGACGAGCGGACGCAGCCGCATCGCACGCAGAACAACTTAAAAATTAGCCGCACGCAATCTTAAACTAACGCAGAGCTTAAAACTAACGCAGAGCTTAGAACTAACGCAAAGAAATATGTACAGAAAGCATATGTACAAGTTAAGTGGGAGCGGAAGCAATTGGCAACGGGCACAGCTTGACAATCGGACGTGTCAGCTCGGTGGAAGGGGTCTTGTCTGTGACCACGCGGGCCCGACCGTCAACTCCCGGGTGCACGGCTTTCACGCGACCGAGTTCCCATTTGCACGGGGGGAGCATGGGGTTCCGGATTAAGACGAGCTGCCCGAGCTCGATTCCCGGTTGCTCTCGTCGCCACTTGCTTCGCTGCTGGAGAGTGTTTATGTAATCGCTCACCCAGCGCTTCCAGAAATGCTCCGTCACGGATCTGACGAGCTGCCAACGCGTGAGGCGATTCGCGGACAGATCGAGGACGGACGGTTGTGGGGGTACCGTGAGCGGAGAGCCTGTCAGAAAATGCCCAGGTGTGAGGACATCAAAATCGTCCACAGAGTCTCGCAAGGGCGCTAGAGGTTGCGAATTGAGGCAACATTCGATGGCGCACAGCAAGGTGCTAAACTCCTCGAATGTAAAAGTTGTAGTACCGACAACCCGCCTCATATGATGCTGGAGCTCTTCACTCCGGCTTCCCACAAACCTCCGAAATGAGGTGCGGAGGGAGGGATAAAATAGCAGGCTACACCGTCGCTGGCGGTTTTATTTTGAAATTCCGAGTTCCGGAGGGTCGCTCGGTACGCTCGACATAATTCTCGGTCCGCGCCGACGAACGTGATCCCGTTGTCGGAATACATCGTGCAAGGTATTCCACGTCGCGAGCAGAATCGATCAAAGGCGCGGATGAAGGCTGGGGTAGAATAGTCGGAGACGAGCTCGAGATGAATTGCCCTAGTGGCCAGACAGACAAAAAACGCAATATACGCTTCGCGCGAGGTAATACCGCGCCCGGATGACGCGCGGGTTTGAAACGGGCCTGCATAGTCCACTCCGCAATGAGAAAAGCATCTGGACGGAGGGGAGACGCGAGGGGTCGGAAGTTGGCCCATCAACTGAGCTGGTACAGCAGCCCGTTCGCGGACACAAGCAACACAGGAGTGAATGACGCTCTTGACCAGACTGCGAGCATGGAGTATCCAAAATGTCTGCCGCAGCGTATGTAAGGTCAATTGAAGACCGGCGTGTAGAGAGCGTAATTGAGCTTGTTCGACGATTCGGAGGACCAGTGGATGTGACGCGAGTATGATTGGGTGCTTGACATTGAACGCCAACGGAGCGTGTCGAAGACGTCCACCGACCCGAAGGATTCCGTCGTCATCGACGACCGGATCGAGAGCTGACAGTGAACTTTTTGGGGAGAGCGTGCGGCGCAGGCGGAGCACTTCGACTTCCGAAGGAAAGCAGTCGCGTTGAATGCAACGGATCCAGAAGGTTCGTGCGGCGGAACAGTTCTCGACCGACAGAGCTCGGCCTGGCGTCGAGGAAGTGAGCGAACGAGCCGTCGAGAATTACGTCGCCGTAGAGATCCGCTCCGAGGATCATTTGAATGGGCTCGGAATTCGTGGGAACCGGGTCTGCCCACTGAAGATCGTTCAGATGCTTGAACGAAGACGGATCTGCAGTGCAGTGTGCGTGATAGGCGGTCAAAGTTGGCATAACCAACGCGGTTGTGACCAGCGACGGAGTGGTCGAGTGTACTGGACTCACGCGAAGTTCGACAGACGATCGCACAGTTTCTACGTGAGCTTCGCTGACCGCGGAAATCGTGACATTTCTACGAGTCTTTTTTGCGCGAAACAGTTGAGCTAAACTCTCCGTAACCAGTGTGGCTTCGGAGCCCTCATCAAGAAGAGCTCTTACAATCGCGGTACGGCCTGACGAAGCATGTATTTTGAGTCGAGCTGTAGCCAAGAGCACGAGCGAGGGGGGTGGGGGCGACGGGGAGTCGTCGCAGACAACGATACTACAGCAGAGCAGCCAGCTAGAGGAGATGAAGAGCGGGGAGCCGACGGATCGGCAGGATTCGCGTGACCATTCGACGCTTCGTGCAAAGACGTGTGGTGAGTTTGTTGACAAACGCGACACTTGTATTTGCTCGGACAATCGGACACGACGTGTCGCTCGCTTAGGCAGTTGTAACATCGCGAGAATCGAGTTACAATTTCGCGTCGCTTTTCCGGAGACTCGGCCAGGTATCGCGGACACGAACTCAGACAGTGTCGCGATTGACAGAGTGGGCAAGACGATTGCGAACTCGGAGTGTTCGTCTTTGTCGTATTCTCGGGTTTACGGCGCGATTCTAAGGAGACGCTCGGACGCGATGAAGATTGCGAGGTCGTGACGGCGTGTACGCGAGGGCACGGGGTCGACTTCGGCGTCACAGTACCGCAGGATTCGACGGACATTTCGTCGAGCGCACGCGCGCGAGCGGATAAGAAAGTCGTTAACTCGGTAAACTATTTTGGCGTGTCGGACTGAGAAGAAACGAGGAACCAAGCTTTCGACGTAACTGGATCAAGTTTTCGCGACACTAAGTGAACTAGCATGTCCGTCCACAATTCTTCTGGAGAGCGATCCAGTTTCTGAAGCGATGTGTTCGCGACGGTCGCTCGATCAATCAAGGAGTGCAGATCGGCTGCGGACTCGCGCTTAACCGCAGGTAAGTCGATCAGATTCGACAGATGCATTTTAATTAGTCGGCGTTTATTCTGAAATCGCGACGTCAGAGTGCGCCACGCTGTCGAAAAATTGTCGGCGGTTGTCGGAATGTTTCCGAGGGCTTCGAGCGGGGGCCCTTTGAGCGACGACACTAAATAATGCATGCGCATGAAGTCCGTTAATTCGCGATTTGACATAATAAGTGCTTTGAACCGATCTCGAAATGACTCCCATTCGTTACAGTCGCCGCTGAACGGAGCTAACGGTACGCGAGGAAGATGCGCAAGCGCGACGGAAGGCTTGAGAAGACTCGTCGAGGCGGTTTCTGGGGAATGCAACGATGGACTCACGTGTGACTTTAGGTCATCGAGGGCGTCCAGTAGAACATCCTAGGAGCTGAAGTAGGTATCCTCGGTTGACTGGAAGTGATCGTCCACGAAATAAGGGACTTTCCGTTGGTTATCCTCAGGTACGTTGGTGAGCAGCTGCACGTGGCCATCACGAAACGCAGTCCAAGCGTTTTCGAGAGAGGAGAGGCGCGCCTGGACCTTGCTGGTGGTGAGGTTGGCCTTCTCGATCTTCCGGAAGTTCTCGACCGTCCGCAGGATCGTCCGTCGCAGCATGGCTTACCGTTGGAAGTCCGCCATCTTGAGAGAGCACGTGTGAACTCCGAAATTTTCCGTGAATTTCAACTTCGCATCCGGCTCGAAGGACCACTTTTATGTATCGGAAAAGGTCGCCGACCGAACGATACTTGGAATGAGGAGGAGCCGGAATCGCACAGCGCTGTGCGTCGAAGTTGAATGAAAGAGAGTCTTTGGCGAACACGTGTATTTTGAATGAAAGTGGACTGTATTTTGAAATGTATGAACGTGAAAAGAATGTGAAAATGTACGAACAGTGTACTTTAAAATATGCAAGAGATATACCGGGTGGTTCACGACAAACAGGCCACCTAAATAGCTCCGTTAGGATTAGAGATAGAAGAAAATGTTAGAGAGAAAAGTTGTACTGTTAAAGGGGGCAAATATGGTGATATAAAAAAATGTTCCTATTGTAGCCGTTTTCAAGGTCTTTTGAAGGTCATCGATGATTTTCAAATAGCACCACATATTTTTAACTTCACAGTGTTGTAGCTGATGTCAAGACGAGTTCAATGATGTGGTACACTATGACCTTCAAATGACCTTGAACTAGAAAATTTATGATAAAGCACACACACACACGCACACAATGATAACTTCAAAATGTGCAATCATTTTATTTGAACTAAATTAAATGTTCGAAATTATGACCTTGAGCAATAACACAAACATTTAAACGTTTTACAAGGCAATCAATTGTACTTTCAATTGTTTCTGTTGGAATTGATCTACAAGATCTAATTATTCTTTCTTGCATGTTCTCTGGTGTAGTCGGTTGATCACGATATACATCATCTTTGAGTGTTCCCCACAAAAAAAAATCAAGAGGAGTTAGATCGGGGGAACGAGCTGGCCATAGTATGTGTCCATTACGTCCTATCCAGCGATTTGGAAATTTATTGTTCAGAAATTCTTTCACGATACGTGAAGAATGAGCAGGACAGCCATCGTGTTGGTACCACATTACTTGACGAATTTCTAAAGGAATATCTTCTAAAAATATGGGCAATGTTTCTTCTAAAAACGTAAGGTATCTAGTTGTGTTTAATGTGCCGGGAATAAAAAAGGGTCCAATTATTTTATTATTCAAAATTCCACACCAAACGTTGATAGTCCATGGTCGTTGTTTATCCACTTGTCGTAACCATCGTGGATTCGCATTACTCCAGTAATGCATATTTCTTAAATTAACTTCACCATGATTTGTGAAGGAAGCCTCATCAGTAAATAATACGTTACTAAAAAATCGGCTATCATTTCTAATTTGCCTCAAACCCCACTCACAAAAATTTACGCGATTTTCGAAATCTCTTCCATGAAGTTCTTGGTGGAGCGATATGTGATATGGATGGAATTTGTGTAATCGAAATATTCGCATGATACTTGCTCGGCTAACGCCACTTTCTCTACTGAGTTGTCTAGTGCTGATGCAAGGATTTACATTTACTGCACCAAGAACATTGACTGCATTTGCTTCATTTGTTACACTTCTCACTTTCACAGGTCTTTTATTTTCTACACTGCCTAATTCACGGAACCTTTTAACTAAATTTGAATAGGTAGAACGAGATGGACATCTGCGATCAGGAAATCGGTCTTTGTAATGACGAACAGCTTCTCAAAGACATTGACGACTTTCGTAATAAATGGAAATAAGATCGGTCTTGTGTTCGTTTGAGTAACGCATCGCTAAACGGTTATCGATGAACTGATACACTCGCAATAATTCGATGACCATAACTGACTCGGCATACATACCAGTAGTTTGTTGATAATCTAGTTTGTGTACGCTTAGAGATCACCTTCCGTTAACGGAATACGTGTTATGAGACCTAATGACTGAAGGAATTAAATTTCCGTTGATCAAACAGAGTAGTCAAACTATATCTATTAATGAGTCCAAGGTCATTTGAAGGTCATAGTGTACCACGTCATTGAACTCGTCTTGACATCAGCTACAACACTGTGAAGTTAAAAATATGTGGTGCTATTTGAAAATCATCGATGACCTTCAAAAGACCTTGAAAACGACTACAATAGTGTAAGAGCGCGCGAGCGCACGATTTGCCACTAGGGGTTGCAGGGCAGCGACGACGTCGATGGAATTCGACGATCGCGACGCAATCTGACGATCAGCGGCCACGGTCCGCGGCGCAGTTCGCCTAGACAATTAACGGCGTTGCCATGTACGGGCGTGAATAAATAAAATTTCGTTGAAATAAAGTTTCGCGATTACAATAGGAACATTTTTTTATATCACCATATTTGCCCCCTTTAACAGTGCAACTTTTCTCTCTAACATTTTCTTCTATCTCTAATCCTAACGGAGCTATTTAGGTGGCCTGTTTGTCGTGAACCACCCGGTATACAGGATGGTCCACGCAATTGTTTCAAGGTATAACTCCGTTATTATTGCATTTACGAAAAAATGATAAAGGAGAAAGATAAATGGTTCGAAAAGCACTACATCTGTAGGCCTTTAAATTTTTTTTCTTTAAATATAAATGCATATTTTTTTGCACAGATCGATTCTTCCGTTCATTCTGCGTAAAAAAAATCAGTTGCCTTCGAGCTTTCGAGGCGATAGGACGTGTTCGTGCGACAGTGAGTGTGTGTTTACGCGAAGTAATATTTACACCCGACGTTCCGGCAATAGCTCTGTTTACTAGTGCAGTTAACGAAGAGGGAACTTGCCGTTTTGGCAAGTTCGATCCGCTTATGATTCCAAACGGAATCCCAAAGCTAAACCTTGTAACGGTGCATGCCTCGTTGCGGGAAGCGCTGCGAGGCGTGCGAGCCCTCCCCGGATTGGCTCAGCGGCCAGGGTTCTTTGGGGAGGGGGAACGAGGTGATTAAATGAGAAACGCTCGGTTAATAATGAAAGAAATGATAATGTTTTATTTTAATTAGTCTCGGTGGCCGGATTCCCCGTTGGTCCGGCGACGGAGTCTCGGCGGGGGCCTGTCTCTCGGCCGGCCTGGTTACAAAGAAACAAAGAAAAAATGAACCGTGACACAGTGGTCCAAATCGAGAAATTCAGTGACTTTTTGTTATAACTTTTGTACCATAAGAGTTATCGGGATGAAATTTGCACTAAAATTCATTAAAAAAATAGTCAATTTGAACTAAAGAAAAATTAATATTTTTTAAATTTGTTAAACAATAATTTCTTATTAATTTTCATTGATATTTTTCACTAAAAAAAAAATTGTTTAAATACAATCTTCCAAACCATTTTTTCTTTCTAAGTGTGTATTTTATATTTGTTTCACACATGCAATGTTTAATGAATTGGGAAAAATGTAAATTTGAGGAGTCGGGTAAGGTAAAAACGTCACATAACTGTGTCAAAAGATATTTTTTATAATAATTGATAATATTTGTAATATTGTATATAATATAAAATAATCTAGTAACATTTTTGTAAATCTTTTGTGATAAAAATGTGATAACAATGTTGGTTTTATAATATAATAATAATAACATGAAATATGAAAAAATAATATTTGTTTATACTTTGTCAGTCTTCATTCTCAAATGGCTTTGTCTAGCATTATTTTTTATAGTCCATCCATTTCAAAGCCTGCCTTTTCTATTATTTAATTATTAATAATTGAGCTTCTGGTTCTAAATTTTGTATTCTTTTCTTACATGATTTCACTCGCATTGCTGACATGTGCGGGTCCGATGTCAATAAAAGTCTATAAAATACATCTTCATTTGTTAATATTCTGTCTGATTTTCTTGTATGTTTGTATCTAAATTGTTTAAAGTCTTTGTGACGTGTTTCTTGAGCCTCCTCCGATAATTGTCCGATTGGTAATAATGCGTGTTTTATTACATCTGCACCATGCATTAATAACTTATGGACTGAAGCAGGCATGGGATACCAATCATATAGCGCTACAAATTGTTCCGCAGTACTTCGTGTATATGTTCGAAATTTTTCCACGTCTACTCGATGAATGGAAGAGATCACCTGTAATGTAGCATAATATACAATTTTATAATTAATGTTATGTTAGATGCAGCGAAAAAATTACCTGTAGTATGACATGAAACTTTTTAATCAACGTTACATCTAGTCCTGTAATGTCTGAGGCCATTTGTGCGTTTCTAAAAAAACGTCGTGCTGTGTTTCCGTCATTACTTGATCCCCATCCTTGTTTTACATGTAACAGACCTGGCTGCGCCAGGCCTGTTCCTAGCCGTACGCACCCCGAACGCGAACCGCCCCGAACACGACCGACGGATACCGAGATCCGTCGGTACCCGCGAGCGCACCCCCGCGACCCCCGCACCACCGAACCGATCTTGGCGGGAACCGGAACCCGCCACGACGCGACACCGTCGCGCCGGATGCGTGACGACACCGGAAAAGCCGGCCGCGAACCGCGCCGCACCGCACCCCCTCGCCTAGCAGGACGAGCGAGACAAGCCGGAAAACAGTCTCTTTGGCTTTCCGCTACGCTCGCGCTTGGACGTATTTTTCCGATCCGATCTCTAGCCGCCGATACCGACCGCCCGATCACGACCGGAATCGTCCTTCGCGACGCCGAGAAGCCGCCCGTAAGCTACGACTCGCGAGAGTATATTTTATCCGCGGAAATTGTAACCGCGAGTGTGCCGAAATTTCCGCGCGACCCGCGAATCCCGAATACACCGCTGCGTACGGCCATGACCCCGCCGTGATACGACACTCGCGCGAGACCCGAATCGCGACCGCCGACCACCGAGATGCGAAGCCGGGACAGTGACGAACACTTGAGAAACTCGTGCCGTTAATCTCCCGGTCCCGACCGCCCGTATCCCGCCGTAATCCTCGCGTTATCCCGCCGCGAACCTTGGCACGGCGACCCAAATCCGGCCGCGAGGAACCGTTGTACGAGATCCGCCGGGAAACGGACTCGTTACATACATAATCAATGTAAAGCCCCATTTTTTGTCGGAATTCTTTCTGTATTTCCTCTTTTCTTTTTGTTCGAATTTCTTTTAGTTCCGTAGTGTTGGCAATCCATTTTTTAAATGGTAAATTATATGCTATGTGGATTAGACATTCTAAGCATCTGATCCAGGCGTGTAGCGATGATATACCAAATGAATACCTTGATTCATCACAGACTTTAGAATTTATTAATGATAAATTGTTCATTTCCTTTGGTGATGCTTTGCAGATGTAACACCTCATAGCCGAAGTGGTGTTCGTAATAGTGTTGCAAATTTTATTATCAACCATAGTTAACTGCATTTTATATGTTATCCGGATATTTCCTATGTTCGTAACTTTTAAATTTTTTATTTCGTGTTCAATTCGTTTGATTTCCTCATCAATTACGTGTTTAGTTTCTTTAACCAGTTGAAATTGAATTGGCCGACAAAACCAGGGTGATGATGGTGTCGAGTTTTCCCATACTATTGTTAAATCTATTTCATTTTCCAGTCTGAGTGGTACTACGCTTGATATAAAAACTGTATCATCATTTATATCTGCATCTGTATGAGCTATTTGTTTATATCGTGATTGCCCAGATGCCCCATCGCATCCCCATTTGCATATTAATACAAGATTAGCAGTGTCAGCACTGTCGTTTAATGTCTGCACTCCTTTTATTATTCTGGAAACTGTATGGTCTAGTAATGCCTGCAAATCAACTTTAGCATACATTTCCGTGATTTCTATTTTGTTTTTATGCGGATAACAATTACTTTTTTCCACTAACAATGTATTATAAGAAGGCCAAACATTATTTCTACATTTGATTGCTTCGTTTCTAATCGTGCTATACGGAAATTTTGATAATTGCGCCATAACAAGTATAGATAATGCTTTTTGTGGGGTATACAGTTTTTTTTTTGCATGAGTTCTTTTCCAAAAATGCCTTTAACATTCCTAATACAATAATCATTGCATTCTAACGTTTGAAGCAGATTTGCCATGTGCTGCATATTGTTTGCTCGAAAACTCATCTTGCACGCGTATAGCAATTCCGTTAACGAAAAATTGTTGCACAAGGAACGACCTCTTCGAATTTTTTCCCTTGTGCTGCATTGGTCAAATGATTTTTTTCCTTTATAAATTGGTATAAAGGATTCTACTTTTGCTGCAGTGCTTGTGGACGGTACATCCTCTAGCATTGACTGGGGATATATAAAATCTCTTTCTAACCATTCCTCACAATTCTTCCGAAATCTACTTTCTTTATATTGACATCTAATTCATTTTTGTTTTAATTTAAAATAAAATTTTTTTACGAAAACTTTTAAAACTTCCAAGTTTTTAGAAGAAGTGTGGATCACTTCGGATATTTTTGCGTGTAAAAATAAATAATCACCCATATCTCTCTTTGAATCTTTTAATGCCATGTATAAATCTTTATTTTTGCGAAAAGGCATTTTAACAAAATACGTAATATCTAAACAACAAAGAAGAAAATGTCAAATTTGGAAAACAACATACGTAAGAAATTTTTTAGTCATTTGTACTTACCAAAGAGAATATTAAAATTATGTATTATATGGATGTAAAATTAAATAGTCCAAAAGAGTACAAAAAACACTAAATAATATAACTAAAATTTAAATTACACACAGCAAAAACACTAATAAAACTTAAGTTTAGTTTATAAAGTAAATTAAAACACTACGAATTATTAACACAAAACATAAAGTGATTAAAACGAAATAAAAATCAACAGCGGAAAAATGCTCTGAGAAGTTTCACTGTGGCAGCTCGAATGGTTCTGTCTAAACTAAATGCAGACAGAAATTCGAAGACTCATTTGAAGCCTTATCTGCACCATAGCATAAACATTTCAAGTAACTCTAATCCAAACAGTTCGTTGAAAAGAACTCCGTATCGCTTTGGAAGTTTGGTCGGAGAATACAAGTGTAGTCCGTAAAACGTAAGGGGACGCGACGCGACGTAACATTGTCAGTTTTAAACTGCTATAATTTGCAAAGGCGGAAGAGTGCGGAAATAATTTTTATACCATCATATAGAGGAAGGTGTACTGAAAATAGTCCAATTTGTTAGAAACTGGGACTTCCTGGGACTTTAAAGATATCTCTTACCGAATATAAAAAATTTTTTAAATTTTCTCCATTTAGTCCAGCATTAACTTTTAATACATTGTGCAGACTAATTAATAATGTAAGACACGATTTCTTATCGCAAAAATCTGCTCTTTAATTTAAAAAAAAAGCGCGACAAAATATTAAATAGGAACGTCAGGGCATCGCATCAAAGTGAAGCAATTTTTCTCGTGAAAAATACTCTTCTTAAAATGTCCAACTTTCAACATTTATTACAACTATAATATTTAATAAATTGTACTAATTTCTCCATTTCCGAGGTCTATGGACATTTGGGAAGCAATGTTCATTGATCAGGTATCGATACATGAAAGTTCATTTTCGGGCCAAAAGTCACTGAATTTCTCGATTTGGACCACTGTGCGTGAGTGTGGACACCCGGTAACGGCGCGGACCTAAATTACGGTCGAATAACGCGAGCTTAATCCTAACCGATGGAATACCTAAATCTAAAGCCCTTATCTACTATTAACGCGGCTTAATCCTACTTTACACGCGGACCGTCGGTATCTCCGGTACTGGTACTGGTCCCGGTACACCGATCCGAACCCCCACGATTCTCGTCGCGCGGTCGCTTCGGCAAGATGGTTGTAACGGCCGCGGCCCAGCAAGAGATCGTGAATTGGCGACGTTTCCTGCGTCGGCTGGGCTCGCGGGGCGCGGAGAGGAGGTGCGGGATTCGCGGAACGCTCCGTTTGTCGTCCCCGCGCGGCCGCGGCTCGAGTACGTAGACGCAGACGTAAACCTAGTGTCTACGACTCGAAACCGGCGAGGTCGCACGTCCGCGGTAGTATACCGTGAGGCGAGCTCCACACGCTGCTGCGGTCGGTTGGAGACTAAACGCCTAGAGCGCGGCGCGGAATCTCGGACAGGAGCGCGGGATGCGGGAACGGGTCCGAGGAGTGGGGATGACGGTCCGGAGTGTAGAAACTACGGTGCTCTGAAAAGAGCAGGCCGTCGATCGACTGCCTCCCAGAACCTATTCGCGGTCTCGGTTGCGGATCTGGGCTCGGGTGTTCGCCCGAGAGCTGCTCCAGACCAACTCCGCTCTCGGGTGGTTTCGTCGCGATCTTTATCGCCCGAGCGCGGACCTCGTGTGCTCGTTCGCGAATCTTCGGTACACGTCGATAGGTCCGCGCCCGGGCCGGATTCGCGGATTGGCGCGCGGCTGGTCCTAGCCGGTGATTGGTGCGGGCCTGGTCGCAAACTCGCTCGCAACGAGACGTACGTGTCTCGTTGCAACCTTAAAAAAAAAACGGTGAAAACTATACCATTAAAAATCTACAATTTAACCTCAATTTGCAAATAACTCCAGCGGCAATGGATATTGACCCCTCGAAAGCTAATGAATCAGGGAAGAAGCGTTAAAAAATCTCGCCAATCAATACCCCAACGGTCTCCGAAGAACAACAAGTTAAATGGTTAAGCAATGTGCCCGTAAATAACCCATTCAACCTTCTACAAAATCTAAATGACGATACTACTGAAGACAATATAACGACAAACATCAATCCCCAACCTAAACCTCCTCCAATATACATTGAAGCTCAAGTCATAGGACCACTTGTGGAACTGTTGAAAGATATTGCTAACGACAACTTCACCATTAAACAACTAAAAAACTGTGAAGTCAAAATCCAAGTTAATACATCCGAGGACTACAGGAAGCCCACCTCAGCCTTGAAGGAAAAGAATGCTAATTTCTACACCTACCAGCTGAAAAAAGAAAGAAGTTACAAGGTAGTACTAAGAGGGATGCATCATAGTATGGATACAGGTATAATAATCGATGAATTGAAAAAACTCAACCACCAGGTAAGACAAATAAACAATATCACTAAAAGCGTTACAAAGGAGCCGTTGCCACTATTCTTCATAGAACTTGAGCCCAATGCAAACAACAAAGAGATATGCAAAGTCGACAGGCTATATAACATGATAGTATCATTTGAACCTCCCAAAACAAAATGGGACATTCCTCAATGTTTACGCTGTCAGTCATATGGCCACACCAAAAATTACTGTAACCGAATTCCAGCATGCGTGAAATGCGCAGGTAAACATTGGTCCTCGTACTTGGATAAATGTACAAACTGCCAGGGAAACCATCCGGCAAGTTACAAAGGTTGTCTTGTGAGAAAACAGTTGCAGCAAAAACTTTTCCCCAAACTTAGACATAAAATGGTCAGTCCACATTCAAATCTGCATAACGTAACGTATGCCAAGCAAAACAATAATGCTCCTGAGGGTGTACACAACGGTATAGGAAATATTAATAAAACATTTGCTGAAGTAGCTCGATCTCAAGCTAGGAAAGATCCGTCAGCATTGCCCGAAAATATAAACTCCACTTCAACGTTAACAGAACTAAAAGATCTACTAACAACATCAACTAAAAATTCTGAATTAATAACCAGCATGATTCTGCAACAAACTCAACTTTTAACTCAACAATCACAGCAAATAAATAAAATGTTAGAACTTCTATCACTCCTGCTAAACAATAACAATAACTAAAATGGACAACTTAAATATTGTTATTTGGAACGCTAATGGGCTACAACAAAGATTACACGAGTTAAAAATCTTTTTACATACTAACAAAATCGACGTGATACTTATCTCAGAAACACACCTTACCGCTAAGAACCACATTACAATCCCTTATTACAATATTTACGATACCAAGCACCCATCTGGCAAAGCACATGGAGGAGCAGCGATAATAATAAGAAATGACATTAAACATTGTTGGAATGTGAGCTTTTCATACTATGTGCCGTGACAATATCCAATGAGAAGGCGCCCACCGATTTGATTAATCGGTGTGCTCTCTTCGTTGCTTTTTTGTTTTTACGAGGCCACCGATGTTCGTTTTGCGATGCCACCGATGCTCAGTTGAAACTCTGACCAGGCAACCGACACGACGTGTTGCTACTCTATTTAACACCTTTTTTTGTAAAGCGGAAAATAAACCACATTATTAAAATATAAACGCGTTATTTTCAATAAACATTTTTTCCATAGCTCTACCGCTGATGCTACAGCTACTGCCGTAACAATTAACACGTCACATGGCAACATAACATTGGCGGCTGTATATTCTCCTCCGAAACATAAAATATCTGCTCAACAATACGAGCACTTTTTCAAATCATTAGGGAATAAATTTATTGCTGGCGGTGACTACAACACAAAACACAACTTTTGGGGCTCCAAAACAGTTACACCACGAGGCAGAATCTTGGAACAAGTAATACGCAAATTATCACTAAATGCGATTTCAACCGGTGAACCTACGTACTGGCCTGCTGCCCAGGAAAAAACCCCAGATTTACTCGATTTTGCCATTTTAAAAGGATTGTCACAAAATAACTTCAAAATTCAACCCAGCCTAGATCTTACTTCCGACCACTCCCCTGTTCTACTTAATCTTTTATTTAAACCGTCGCTATCAAGCACTTCATCACACCTTTGTAACAATACCACTAATTGGGACCAATTTAGAGAGTACCTAGAAGAACATATTAACTGCAACATACCCTTAAAATCACCTGAACAAATAGAGATTGCGGTAACAAACATCACCGATACAGCAAGCATGTTGGTTAGCTACTAAACCTGAAGTGAATAATAGGAAATTCCTCTCGTACCCTGAGCACATACTGCAAAGAATTAGAGAAAAACGCAATATTAAAAGTATCTGGCAAAGGCAAAAAACTCCAAACAACAAAAAGAGACTTAATGTTATCAACAAAGAAGTTAAACATCTAATTCAAACTCATTGCAATGAAGAATTTCATACATACATTACCAATCTATCACCCAACGAAGACACAAATTATTCACACTGGAAAGCTACCAAGAGATTTAAAAGGCCAATAATTCCTGCTCCTGCTATCAAAAAAGACGATTCAACATGGGCTAAATCTCCAACTGAAAAGGCTACCGTTTTCGCTAAATATCTACAAAATATATTTAAACCAAATATTACTGACCCCACTTATGCTCTCATGGACCACAGTCTCTGTGTAGCAAATGAAACGGACCCCATCAAAATTATACCCCCAACGTCTGTTAAAGAGGTAGCTAAGCTTATCTCTGTAACAAGCAATAACAAGTCACCTGGATTTGATCTAATAGGGGGCAAAATTCTTAAAGAGCTACCTCCAAAGGCAATTAGACTCCTCACTATTATCCTCAATGCCGTACTAAGAATCAAATTCTTTCCTATATCCAGGAAAATAGCCCAAGTTATTATGCTTCTTAAACCAAACAGAGACCTTCGCCTGCCGTCATCATACAGGCCGATCTCACTCCTCCCCTCAATGTCTAAGTTACTAGAAAAAATAATCCTAATTAGGATGAAAGAAATAATTAGCGAAAAAAATCTTATACCTTCCCACCAATTTGGCTTCAGAAACAAATATGCTACTACAGAGCAAATACACAGAATGACCAATTCAATTACAGCAGCACTAGAGAGAAAGGAATACTGTACTGCTCTCTTCCTTGATGTCGAAAAAGCCTTTGATAAAGTCTGGCACAAAGGAATATAATTTATTCGAGTCAATAGAACACATTTTTTAATTTTTCAATACAGGCTCAGATAAAAAAGCTGAAAAAACCAATTTTTCCTTTTTCTTTCACGATTCCGACCAATTCAAATTTTTTTCAAAAATTTTTGACACCTCGTCTAATAAACTAATCTTTCTAACTTCTCAAAAACATTCAAGTCATTTGATCTAATTTTTAAAAAGTTATGCTGTTTCAAATAGTGTGTAATCAGTTTTGCTCCTTACTGTATATTAAATCCAGAGTTAGTCGACTATTTAGGTAAATGAAGGTAATTAATGAAAAGTGACACATATTTAATTACAATATAATAAATAATTTAATCACAAATAGATAAATAACAATGATGATGATAACAATAGTAATAACAAAAATAACAATAAAAATAACACTAACAATAACAATAACAATAATACACTAATGTTAATGATACGTGCACACAATCTCGCAAACAGAAAAAGCAGTCACAATTATTACAATAATTTAACTTTACGCAAAAACACTAATAATTTTTTTTTTCGCGTGCAGGTGAAAAACGTTCTCTCGTTCCTCCATTGTCTTTGGCGCTATTTCCGGTCGAGTCCGTTTGGTCTTCGCTGCAATGTTATCGTCAGCGTGGTACGCTGGAGTCGGCGCCTCCTCTTTCAAAATAATAATAATAATTTTAATAATAATAATAATAATAATAATAATAATGCTCTAAAAATAATAACAATATAAATGATAAAAGTGATACGAGATTTTGCAGTACAAACTATGGTTCCTTATTGGCTGATAAGAAACACATCTGTTCCACTTTTTCCGACAATAGTGACGTTCTTCTTTCACTGACGATGTTGCCAGCTAAAGAAAACAATCTTTCACTATATGCCTGTGTTGCAGGGATTCCAAATAAATTTCTAGCGACTTTTGCTAGAGTTGGAAACCGTGTGGCATTTTGTCTCCACCACTCCAATATACATGATTCCGGCGAAATAAGTTTTTCTGTTGTATAGCTTTCCACTTGCTGTTGCAATAGACTGTTGGAGACGCCTTCTTGCTGTACAACATTTTTAAAAAAACTAAAAAGGCTTTGAGGTGGTTGTAATGACGTCGAAGATGATGCTCCTGCAAAAAAATGTTATTAGAAAATCTGACGTACTATATTAGACACGATCTCGTATAATTTTGTAATTCTTTCACACTCACCTATGTTTCCATCTGCAACACTTGCATGCAATAATTCGATTGCTTCTTCGATCGATTCGCTTGATGGCATCTTTGATAACTAATTAAAAAAAAGTTGTTACATTTAGGCGTTAAAACGTATTGTTCATTGAGATCATTTCTACTTCGTTAAATAATTACTTATTAACACGTTTTTACCTGTAAAGTATGAGCGAAACATGGAATTCGCTGCCATGTAGGGCTTAATCGTACAGCCTTCACGATGTTCGCAGCATTGTCTGTCACAAAATATTGTGACGGGTATCCGTCGGGGTGGAGGTAATGCCGACTCAGCCGGCTGCCAGGGGTCGGTAGCGCCTCGAGGAGGAAAGAATTGTAGTCGGTTTTCTGGGTGAATACTGGTCTTTATTCTCCATGTCCTTCTATTTACAACGGTCGCCTACAGGTGGCGTCATTACGACGGTATCGCGGCGGTAGCTGATATCGCGGCGGTAGCTGATATCGCGGCGGTTCGGTATCGCGATGCGGTGGTATCGCGGCGGTCCGGTATCGCCTCGGAATCGGGGTGTCGCTGAGCAGGAAGGTCCCGTAGGCTTGCGCCCCTCGGGGGAGGGATTCCCGCCCGTTTGCACGGTGCGAACTCGGACTGGTTCCCGAAGGCTTGCGCCCCTCGGGGGAGGGATTCCGGCCCGTTTGCACGGTGCCGGCTCGGACCAGTTTCCCATAGGCTTCCGCCCCTCGGGGGAGGGATTCCTGCCCGTTTGCACGGTGCAGGCTCGGATGCGAGAACGGTGGTTGTTCGAGATTGGCGCGCGAACGCCATATTGCCTTCGCGACACCGCGCGATCCCGCCAAACAGGCATCGCGATGCGACCGATACACCGGCCAATACGCGGCTCGCGGAAATTGCGTGCGTATCGATGTGCGAGCGCAATTGGCCGAATTCCTTCTCGATCCTTCTGGAACGGTCGCAAATGTCAAACCGGAAATGTCTACGCGCATAGAACGTTCCAGAGGGATCGAGTCAATAAAAGAAAGAGACAACGGCGCGGCGACTCGCTCTCTTTTCGCCTCAGTCAACACATAAATCAATTCAGTTTTCAAATCGTTTCTCTTTATTTCCTTTCGTTACATTGTACAATCTTTAGACAATCTTGAGATTTATTCAAGTGCCAATAAATCTATTTATCGCAGATTCAATATTCTATATCCATTCATTCCATTACATTCCATTACGATAAGATAAGAACACTCGGTTCTATCTTAAAACTATTTTTTAGACATAATAAGATAAGAAAACCCCGCTTTCTCCGACGCGATAAGATAAGAACGCCCGGTTCTTCTCCATTCGTCAAGACATGGGAAAGAACCCCCACTCTCGCCCAAAATCCACATATACAGGGTGAGTCACCAAACGTTAGCACCTCAAATATCTTTGTTGTTTCTAAAGATACGTAAAATATGGTAAGGACAAAGTTGAATGGTACAATGGGGTTGACACGACGCAAAAAAAAATGTTGTTTTTATGTAATTTTTTTGGAGATATCAAGGTCACCTTGACTTTTTTTAAATGGAACCACCCTTTTTTAAACACCTACAATGATAGATCCTTTCATTAGGAATTCAGTGACTATAATTAGTCCAAGGTCATTCAAGGTCAAGGACAGAAAAAACGTATGAGGTATATGGCCGAAGGGGCGTGCCCACCGGCGAGTCCGAGGCCACCGCCACGTCCATCAGGACGTAGCAGTGGTCCGACAACGTTTCACCATCCCAGACCTGCCAGTTGGACACACAGCGAGAGGCGGCGGCGGTCGCGAGCGAAACGTCCACTATCGACCAGCCGTTCCACCTCACACACGTAGGCACGGAGCCCCGGTTTAATAACCGGAGCTCCATCCCCTCCGCCCAGTCTTCTAGGACTCCGCCTCGGGCGCTGGTCCCGGTATTTCCCCAGGTGATAGACCTGGCATTCGGGTCCCCCAGGACCAGCACCGGACCGGCTATATACAGGGCTATCATAAGCCCCAGCCAGTCCAGGACCCCACGACCAGAAGTCTTCCCAACTTTACCATCACCATCTCCCTGCCCCGTTCGACCACGGAGCAAGGGGGCGCTGTCGCTGAGTGGCGACGCCACCATACAGCCACGGAGCAGTCAGCGTCACCGCACCAGTGCGGATGGTCCGGGACGCTGTACGGCTCCGCGGCGACGGCCAGGCCAACCCCCCACTCCTCCAGGCACTGGACCTTTCCAAGGACGCCTTGTGGCCCGCCGGCCTCCCCAAGGCCGCGCAGATCACGCACTGGGGCGGAGCCTTACACTCCACCGCCCGATGGCTCACATCACCGCAGCGGTAACAATGCCCGCTGCGGTCCTCCTCCGCAGTGCACCGCTGCCGGACATGCCCTAAGCATTGCAGCGGCCGAGCCGCCAGCACCACCACCTGGGCGGTGGACCACCCCACGCGCAACTTGCCGGCCTTCTCTATGGCCAGGGCCGCTACGGCCGGGCACTGCACCCAAATGGTGCCGATTCCGCTGGGCGGAGCCTTCAGCTCCGGACTCAGCCCTAACGGACTCGGCGGTGCAGCCCCCGGCTTTCGCCACAGCCTCCACCACCTCCTGGGGGGTTACGGAAACCTTCAGGCCCGTGAGGCGGAACTCCGCCTTTTTCACGGGCCTGGAAACTTTTACCTCCGCCCCCCCCCCCCCAAGGACGGCTGCCATCTTCGCCGTCAGGGTGTCGGCCTTGGTGCTCCCATCGGCACCGGGGACCTCAATAATTTGGCACCCGGTGACCGCCCTCTTCCAATGTAGGGCACCGATGCCAAGGGCGTCGAGGTCGACATCCTAGCGAGCCCTCCTGACCGCCTCCTCATAGGAGGTCTTACCCCCCTCCGAGATCGTGATAGTCACCGCGGCTGATCGAGGGGGAGCCCTTTGGACTTACTCGCCTTTGGTTTGGCCCCGGCGGCCGTAGCTTTGGCCGCGGCCTTGGCCGCAACCTTTGTCCGTGTTGTAATATGGTAAATATTGCAATCCCAACAACACTTTCGAGGTGGCGCCAGTCGCGCCATTTCTAGGTACCCGACGAGGCCGTGCGGCGTGATGAGCGCGGGTGTAAGTGACCGTTTTAGATATATGGTTCTAACTCTGCCTAGAGAGGTTCTTAAATGTAAAACATAGATGTGTGTTTCAAAGTTATGAAAATAAAATTGTTGTTTATGTTGAAGTACTTCGACATGAAGCTTACCGTTCCTTTTTACGTTCATCCTGTATATCTCAACAGTCCGTCTACTCACGACGTTCCCCCAGGTTTTCCCATTTAGGGTATCCGGCGTCGGTTCTGGGGGCGGTGCCGGGCGGGGGACTATGGGCTGGGTGGGAGGGACCGCAGAGGTGTTCCCTACCGCGACATTCTCCGCCTTCTTTTTCTTCTTCTTCTTCGCCGCCCCTCCCGCCACCGGGGTAGTGGCAGGGGCCGGCGCCGGCGGTGCAGGCGCTGGATTGGGCGTCGGGGGCGCCGGAGGCACGGGAGGCGGTGGTTGGGGGGCCCTATGCGTGCCCGAGGCTGAGGCAACGGTCACGACCGCCCGCCGCAGCTCCACGCGCATCTCGTCGCGGATGGAGCTCAGTCCCGCCTCTAGGAGCGCCCGCATTTGCGCCATCGCGCCCACCGCCGTGGTGTCCCCGCCGGTGTTGGGGGCAGGGATTTCCGGCTGGGGTGGAGCGTCGCACAGCCGCTTCATGGCCATCAGCTCCCCCCTAATGGCCACCAGCGTCTCATGGGTCTCCCTCAGCTCCCTCTCGAGGGCCGCGCACCTCTTCCATAGCGAGGCATTAGCGGGGTCGGAGGGGCGGAGCCACCAGCGGGGTGTCCCCCCTGGATGCCCCGCAGCTCTAGCTACCGCACAGACTCCACGATGATGCTGGAGGAGTCCTTGAAGGCCTTTTGATAGGTACCCTTCAGGTTCCCGCATCTGACTTCACCGAGGCACTGTCCCCCTCCAGGTCGGGCTTATCACCTCCCGGCGTTCCCTTCCTAGGCCAGAGCTTAGGTCGGTCAACTGGGGCCGGGGGTGCTCCCATCTTCGATGGTGCTGTGGCACCACCAATCTCTCCACGACGACTTCCGGGCGTAGTAACCCCTCCACAACCTCTTCAAGATTTATCCGAGGCGCAACGTTTAAACAATCCATTTTTCGATAAGCGGGCCTGGTTACTACGCCCCTATTTCTGGGGGCGCCTCACTCGATACCCTAAATACAACAAGCGGAAGAGGGTGTCCACCGGGGCAGAGCCGCTTGCCCCGGTAAGCCTAGATACAACGGGAGGTCGGCAGGCGTCCCGAGGTTGTACAACGCTTAAGAGCTGGTGCATCCACCCCCCACCCCCGGCGCTTACTCCGGGAGTTTCCCATCGCCACGTTACGATAGCTTATGATAGAGACTTTTTTATAGAGGTTGATCCTCCTCGCAGGCCGGCCGATTAAGGCAAGCCCCCCGTTCCGGTAAAACATGACCACCGGTTTACGGTATGATCTACATATGACCATCAAAGAACTACAACTGTCAGCATCTAAAAATCTGAACGCTGCCAAAGCAAAATCAAAATATTACTATGACCAGAAAATCAATCCACAAAACTTCAAGGTAACGGATCTCGTGTATTTATTGAAGGAGCCGGTCAAGGGCAAATTCAGCGATCAGTATACCGGACCTCACAAGGTTATAGAAATACTACCCAACCAGAATATAAAAATTCTAATCAAAGGAAACCCTCGCACAGTCCACATAAATAAGTTAAAATTAGCACACCGTAGACACGACTAACGATACGATACGACAGAAGGTAACAGGACAGACAACGACAGACGGATCCAACTAACCAGGACCTAAATTCACACGTTACGAAATACCGTTCCTTAGACCAATAATGCCAATTCCGAGACCGAGCTACCGCCCGGAGAATGAGGAGCTAGAAGGATACTACGGACCAATAGACGGGGTGGTGCCCACGGACCACCCCGACGCATACGAGAGCCTTCTGAGTCTCTACTGCGTGGTAGTATCACTCCAGCCACCCTCGTACGTGTACCACCCCCATCGACTGTGCCAGGCGTGCTATAACTGCCTGACACACGAAGAGCAGTGGCATTATAAACAGGGAGGCTAGCACGTTGTGTGCCGCTTAGACGTCGCCAGGCCATTGGCGAAGTGCCGAGACTGCGGCCTCCAACTTGGAACAATCCAATCAGCACATGAGTGCACAGAGTGCATCGAGGAATATTTTGAACTGTCGGCGGAGGGATAGTGGATGGTCCGCGCTGGCTAGGTTGTAGAAGTCGTCACCCGGTGGTGACGAACCCAACCATCGCCACATATACATATACAGGGTGAGTCACCTAACGTTTGCACCTCGAATATCTTTGTTGTTTCTAAAGATACGTAAAATATCGTAAGGTCAAAGTTGAATGGTATAATGGGGCTGACACGATGCCATAAAAAATTTTGTTTTTATGTCATTTTTTAAGAGATATCAAGGTCACCTTGACTTTTTTTAATGGAACCACCCTTTTTTAAACACCTACAATGATAGTCCCTTTCATTAGGAATGCAGTGACTATATTATTCCAAGGTCATTCAAGGTCAAGGACAGAAAAAACGTATGAAACTAAAATATGGGAGCAGAATACCTGTATTTTATAAATGTATAATTGGACCATCATTAGTGAATGTTGCTTCGTCCGTAAACAAGACATTAGAAAAAAATGAATGATTTTGAAGCTGTTTGGGACCCCGGAACGAAAATGGTGAGGAGTGGACTGTATGGAAAGTTCGAAAGGATCGGGGGCAAACACAGAAGGGAGGCCGGATTGGGAATAGGTGCAGGAAGCGCGAGCAGGAGGAGGGAATCAAAAGAAATATTGTGGAGACTGAGCACGTGGCTGTACAACCGTGATTTATTC
Organism: Halictus rubicundus; assembly: GCF_050948215.1. Taxonomy (NCBI): domain Eukaryota; kingdom Metazoa; phylum Arthropoda; class Insecta; order Hymenoptera; family Halictidae; genus Halictus; species Halictus rubicundus. The sequence continues at coordinate 436,325 of NW_027488718.1, read as the reverse complement.
TTCTGAATTCGCGTAAACTAATGCGGGCGCGCAATCGAGTCGAACCGGTGGTCGATTTCGAATGGCTACAATAAACGAGAGTTGCAAGAACTGGGCGCGATACAAAGCGTGTTAATCAGGCGGTTGGTAGAACGAGTCTAAGCGACGAGGTAATGCGAGCGATTAACGGTGATCCTCGGTAATCACGTGATCATGTGTCACGAGCGCGATACCGGGAATCGACAAAAACACGGGCGCGGCGTATCGCTCGACATCGGCGTCTTAACACGAAGTTATCTCTACGCTTAATCCTAAACATACCGCCCGCCTTTGATTTCTTGAGAAATCCGAAATCAAGAAAACTAGTGGTGTTTACAAGGGAGACGGCAGCGCGTGTTTAAATATCTACTGCCGCCCGCCGTGAACGGTTGGCGAGGCATGACGTAATGTTTACACGAGTCATCAAAATACAGGTGTCTTGCGAGTCGCGGCTAGACAGAGGCGTCATTGCTTATATCTAATTATATACACTATATACATGTGACTTCTGTTTACCGTTGAACCTCGGTACAATTTACTAGACGGTATCGACGGATTGCGTCTTGCCGCGCGGCGGGCAAGGCGGCTCGGACGGAAGGTCGACGGGTAAAATACATAATTTGACGATGGGCCGCTTGTATTGGGATTGCGCGGTTCTCACCGTCACAACACGTACGATGCCGTCACCGCCGGGATGACAATCGACGACGCGGCCGAGCTCCCATTTACACGGGGGGAGATTAGCATGCCGTAATAAAACTAATTGTCCGACAACAATGTTGGGCTTTAGGGTTTTCCATTTAACGCGCTGTTGGAGTCCTTGCATATAATCTTGCGACCATCGTCGCCAAAAACTTTCAGCCATTTGTTGGCATAATTGCCAACGCGAAAGACGTTCTTCTTTTAAGTCGAGCAGTGATGGAGTGGGAACAGCGGTGAGGGCTGATCCAATCAGAAAGTGTCCAGGTGTCAGAGCACAATAGTCGTCGAAGTTTTCCGATAGTGCAGCTAGTGGCCGTGAATTCATACAAGCTTCGACCTGGCAAAGTAACGTCGCGAATTCCTCGAAAGTGAGTGTGTGGGCTCCAACAACGCGTTTAAGGTGGTACTTGACGCTTCGCACGCCGGCCTCCCACAATCCTCCAAAGTGCGGGGCGGAGGGGGGCGTGAAGTGCCACGTGACACGATCGAGCGCTAATCGATTGAGCGTCGTGGGATCGCGCGTGGCTGCACGGAACGCGCTCGCGAGCTCACGATCGGCGCCTTTGAACGTTGTGCCGTTATCGGAATAAAGGGCACTGGGGATGCCGCGGCGCGAGCAAAAACGATGATACGCTGCAAGGAAGGCAGCGGTCGAATAGTCACTTACGAGTTCTAAGTGAATTGCCTTCACGACCATACAAATAAATAGGGCAATATACGATTTGCGAGACCGATGACCGCGGCCGGGTGACGTGCGAGTTTGAATCGGGCCGGCATAATCGACACCGCAATGTATAAACGCTCGAGCCGAACGGGTAATTCGAAAGTCCGGTAACTCTCCCATCAAGGCACTTTGAGGTGCGGCCTTTTCGCGTGCACACGGCGGAGGCGGAGGAGGCTCGTTGTCAGCTGCGATCCGGCATGGAGGGCTCGCAGATGAGCGTTAACAATTATGAGCGTCAATAAAGGATGGGATTTCAATATAATCGGATGTTTTGCTCGTTCCGATAACTTGGCGTTTTTTAGCCGACCGCCGACTCGAATTAGGTTGTCCTCGTCTACGTATGGGTTAAGGCAGAGGATACTGCTCTTTTTATTGAGCGGATGATGGTGACGAAGAGCTTGCAGCTCGTCAGGAAAAAGCTCTTGCTGCATTTGTCGGAGCCAGAAGATTTTGGCGAATTGGACTTCCGACCCATTGAGGGCCTGCCTTACAAAGTTTGAGCCCACGCCGGGCTTTTCTCGAATTCGGGCTACGAATCGCAAGATGTATGCCGTGACCTTCAGCAATTTTGGCCACGACGAGAAGCGGTCCCGAAGGTCCCATGGCGTGTGAGCTGGGCAAAGATTGACCGAAATGGTCGGACGTGCCTCGGTGAACGCGCTAGATGGAGCATCGGGAATATTGTACGGCCAAAGGTCGGTCGAGTGTTGCAGCCACGAAGGGCCTGTCCACCAAAGGTCATGACCCAGGAGTTGAGACGGAAGCAGACCGCGAGATGCGCAGTCGGCGGGATTTTCCTCAGACGGTACGTGGCGCCAAATGGCATCGGGCAGAGTGGATTCTATCTGGGCCACTCGATTTGCGACAAACGTTTTCCATTTTGACGCGGGTTGCCGCAGCCAACAAAGGGTGATGGTCGAGTCCGTCCAGCAATAACAAGGAGTCGTCCTCGGCAACTCGTGCAATGCTTGTCGCACGAAGACGACGAGGCGTGTAAGGAGAAGGGCGGCTGAAAGTTCCAGCCGTGGCACCGTCAACGGCTTGACCGGTGCCACCTTCGATTTTGCGGCTAGAAGCGAGATGACGATTCGGCCGGAAGACGTCACGATGCGCAGATACACTGCAGCAGCATCCGCTAATGTAGACGCATCCGCGAAGCCGTGCAATTGATAGGACGCGATATCTGGGCTTTGTTTCGTCCATCGAGGAAGAGATAGAGATTCTAAGATCGGCAATTCTGCACTGTATTTCTCCCAGCGCCCGAGCAGGCCCGGAGAAAGGGGAGTGTCCCAACTGCACTTCTGCAACCACAGCTGTTGCATGAGCGTTTTTGCGTATACGGTGGCGGGGGTGACCCAGCCTAATGGGTCGAAAAGACGGGCAATGGTCGACAGTATGCCTCGCTTGGTGCACGCGCCCTCCACGGGAAGTGTGACTCGGAAGCGAAAAGCATCAACTTCGGGGCTCCACGAGACCCCAAGGACTTTCGCCGTGTCATCGGACTGCAAGATTTTCTCCTGGATTAATCCAGGGTCAGGCGGAGTAATATCAGCGAGCAAATGCGACGCATTGCTTGTCCACTTATGCAAACGGAACTGTGCCTTGCTGAGCAATGCAATCAGCTGATTACGAGTTTCGATTAACGTCGATTCATCGGACGCGCCAAAGATACAATCGTCCACATAAAGGTGGTGTTGGAGAACGCGTGTGGCCAGGGGGAATTGGGACCCTTCGTCTTCGATAAGTTGTTTTAGCACCCGAAGCGCGAGGAAGGGGGCCGGAGCTGTGCCGTAGGTTACGGTTAGCAGCTGATAACGATCGATGGAATCTGAAGGGGACGACCGCCACAATATTCGCTGATAATCCGCGTCTTGCGGATCGACCAATATTTGGCGATACATCTTTGTAATGTCGGAGGTAAGCAAGTACCGATATTGTCGGCACCGAAGGATGATAGCTGGAAGGTCCGTTTGCAGTTTGGGACCGATAAACAGATGGTCGTTTAACGAAGTGCCGTTACTCGTGGGGCTGGATGCGTTAAATACAACACGAAGATGTGTTGTGACACTACTCTCGCGGATTACCGCATGATGCGGAATATATACGGCGTGAGGGTCATCGTACTGCGACGGAGGGACCTTGCGCATATGCCCAAGGCGGAGGTACTCGCGTAAGAAATCATCGTACTCGGCATAGAGTTTCGGTTTTGATTGCAATCGACGTTCCAGTTTGGAGAGCATTCGGTCGGCTATTCGGTAAGAGTGCCCGATGTCGATTGGAGGGTTCCGTTTGAAGGGTAAACGGACCATGTAACGACCGGACGAGTCCCGTTTATGCGTGGTGCGAAAATGATTTTCGCATTCTTGTTCTTCGTCTGTGTAAGGTCAGATGGCCGGGATCTCCTCAATCTCCCAAAAACGACGCAGGTCGAGATCCAGCGGGTCGGACGGGGAGCAGTGGTAGATTGGGACAACTGGACCGGACGAGGACTCGGTCGAGCCGGTGGGTCCGGACAAAAACCATCCGAATATGGAATTCTGCGCGATTGGCTCGTGCAGGGATCCAGCGCGGAGTCCTTCCACCAATATAAAACCGTATAAGTCCGCTCCTATAATAAGATCGATGGGATCGGAGCTCGTCGGATTTGCGTCAGCGAGATCAAGGTCGCGCGTATGAGGCCACGAGATCGATTGGTCACTTCGCTCAGGGATGTAGCGCGTTAATGAAGTTAGGATCAACGCAGTTGTTGACAGACTCGGGCCGATTCCGCGCTTTGATTGAATGTCGATTGTGGCCGCATGTCGTGCATTGATCGCGCGATTTCCGATGCCGGTAATCGCAACGGAGACGCGGCGACGAGGTACGCGTAATCGTTGCGCGAGCGCCTCCGTCATCAACGTGGTGGCGGAACCTTGGTCTAACAGCGCTCGGGCATGTTCACACCGACCGGCGACGGAAGTCACGGTGACCCACGCCGTAGCCAGCAAAATTCGGGGGGTAGCGAACGCGGTGTGAGACGAGGCATGCAGTGCAACCGGGTGACTCGCCGACGGAGGTGCATTTGGCCTGGAGGATGATTCATGTCCGTCGGAACCGGAGGGCGTTGAGTCAAAGTGCAAGAGCGTATGATGTCGGCCTCCGCACTTTTGACAGGCATACTTGCTTGGGCACAATTGGACGCTATGTTTTTGGCTCAGACAATTAAAACACCGGCGCTCACCCTTCACGAAATCAAACCGTTGTGATGGTGTTTTCGATTTGAATAGCGGACACGCGTTTAAGCGATGTTCGGTCTGGCACAGCGAACATAACACAGGTGCGTTTCGAGGACGCGGTAAACGGTTGGAGGTCGCGGCGTGACTCGTTATGTTTCGCTTCGATTGTTTGGATGTCGGGTGGAGAGCGTCGAGCGCGCGAATTCGAGACTCTAAGAAGTTCTCGAGCTCGGCATACGTCGGGTATTCGATAGAGGCTCCCAACTGCAATTCCCACGCTTTTCGGGATGACCGGTCGAGGCGCGCGACGATTAAAAATACGAGCATGTCGTCCCAGGTATCTACTGGACGACCGAGATTTCGCAGTGCTTGAATCGCTGTGTTAGCTTTGTCGCGCAGAGAGGTCAGCTCGCTCGCGGATTCCGTCGAAACGTGCGGCAAGGAGTGAAGCGATTGGAGATGTAGATTCACGAGACCTCTCTTATTGTCAAACCGGGCAACGAGCAACTTCCATGCAATTTTGAAATTCGAATCGGTAATCGGCAGGTTACGGATAAGATCGCTCGCGGTACCTGTTAAACATGACCCGAGATAATGCAGACGCGATACGTCGGACAACGAGACATCGTTGAGGATTAGGGCAGTAAACTTATCTCGGAAGCTTTCCCAGTCGTGGAAGTCCCCGGAAAACGTCGGTAGGCTCATGCGGGGGAGATCGCGGCGTGATGGGGCTGCGACTGGCGTGGCTGGATGCTGCGCTGCAGGAACGGACGCGGTCAGCTTCTGGATCCAATCGGCGATGAAATCCGCTGCCACGTGGTACTCGTCCTCGCAGAGGATGAACTGCTCGTCCTTGAAGTAGTCCAGCTTCTGGGCTCCCTCAATTTTTCGGAAGCTCTGGAGGCGTCGATCATTCTCTCGACAGACGGAAAATGATTCCTTAAGGAACGCCAGGCGTTGCTGGAGTTTGGCCACGGTGAAATTATTCTGCCCAATTTTCTTCACGTTTGGAAGAACCCGAGCGAGAGTTTTCATGGCGGCTTCCTGCTCCAACAGCAAGTCCTCGAGTTTGGCGGCCATCTTTATTCTTCAAAAATGTGCTCACTGTTCACGATACACCGTGCGAAACCGATCCGGCTCGAAGGACCAATATGTTTGGGACCCCGGAACGAAAATGGTGAGGAGTGGACTGTATGGAAAGTTCGAAAGGATCGGGGGCAAACACAGAAGGGAGGCCGGATTGGGAATAGGTGCAGGAAGCGCGAGCAGGAGGAGGGAATCAAAAGAAATATTGTGGAGACTGAGCACGTGGCTGTACAACCGTGATTTATTCTTCTGAATTCGCGTAAACTAATGCGGGCGCGCAATCGAGTCGAACCGGTGGTCGATTTCGAATGGCTACAATAAACGAGAGTTGCAAGAACTGGGCGCGATACAAAGCGTGTTAATCAGGCGGTTGGTAGAACGAGTCTAAGCGACGAGGTAATGCGAGCGATTAACGGTGATCCTCGGTAATCACGTGATCATGCGTCACGAGCGCGATACCGGGAATCGACAAAAACACGGGCGCGGCGTATCGCTCGACATCGGCGTCTTAACACGAAGTTATCTCTACGCTTAATCCTAAACAGAAGCAATCCCCATTGAAAAAAGTTAATTCTATTTTGAAAATCATTCCCGTGCAATTCTTGATGGAGCGATATGTGGAACGGATTAAATTTATGTCGGGCCAGAATTCGTATTACGCTACTTTGACTTATGCCTGCTTTCCGGGAAATTTTTCTCGTACTCACGTGAGGATCGACAGCTATAGCTGCTAAAATATTAATTTCATTGTCTCCATTAGTCGTGGAATTCTTCCGTTTGTGCCGACTTGCATGTACACTTCCAGTACTTCGAAACAACCTGAACGTATTAATGAAAGTCTGTCTAGAAGGAGTGTGTTACGAGCCAGGGCTGCGAGCAACGCGAGAGGCCGGCGAGGGGTTGTTACCACAGGAATATGGTTTCAATTTGTTAGTTAGGTACGCGGACGCACCCAATGCGAAATCGGGGAGCCGCTAGGATAGTTGACGTCGGGGACGCACCTGATGCGAAATCAGGGAACCTCTGGGAGGTTGGAGTCAAACGCAGACGCACCCAATGCGAAACCGAGGAGCTACTAGGAGGATGAAACTTCGCGAACGCACCCAATGCGAAATCGGGGAGTCACTAGGTTGGACACGCGGCGAACCCGATATGAAAGGAAGGTGGAAAACTCACAGACGCACCTGATGCAAAATCAGGGAGCTGCTAGGATACGGAAGAACCCAATGCGAAATCGGGGATCCGCTAGGATGGTATAGTTTTCGTGGAAGCACCCAATGCGAAACCGGGGAGCCACTAGGTGGGAGAAATCTTCGTTGAATTGAATCTAAGATTAGTAAGCCTCGTAACTTATATAATTTAATTGATACAATCCGAGCGGTAAGATTGTATCATGTGGGAACGTTCAATTATTAGATTAGGATATTGGGCAATAATTAAGGGTTATAGATTACGCGAGTTAACAAACAAGACAAATATATTCTGATTTAAGATAATTACAAATGTTGTTGTTTGTGTCGCGAGTGAATGTACAATTTGAGGATTTGTTACCTATGTTGCACGGTGTTGACGCACTGGCAATGCGGGGTTAGATGGCGATTGTTAAATGCCAAATAGAATGTATACCGAACTAACGGAATCTATAAGGTTATGAATTGATTCGAAAGGGACTTTAACCCGATCTCACTAGACTTGACGCGACGTGACTGCACGAGTACTGAACCGCGTCTGAATCTTGACTGAACCGCTTCTCGACTAACCAAAGAGGATGAAAACGAATGGGTTTATATACCTTGAAAATGAAAGGGGTACTCTGTTTAAGATTTGATGTCGCGTAGGGTCACAGTCACATTTTTTGTCACTTCTAATGAAAAGCAGGCCTCGGTTAGATTTTCGTTGAAAGGGGTTAATGAAGGTTATCCGGGCTATTTCCTATCAGAATATTGAGTAACGGATGCCAGAAGGGAGTGTCTAGAGATTTTGATATAAAGAAGGCATACAGTATCTTTCGTTAATAAAAGGGGCCTGTTGGGACGCTTTTCCTTCTCAGAAAAGAGATTAGAAATTCTAATCGAAATAAACGTGGAGAACGTCTCCATACGTAACAAGTGTTTCGCTCGGGGTACCTTTCTACATAAAGTAATCGTGCCTGCACTGCATTTTGTCTACATTCACACTAAATCGTTATCATATCACACTTTTCAGTCATGGAATAAGACGGAATCGCATTTGGAAACATACTGATAGTAAATAAGAATGCTGAATAACAATAACATTGATGGACCTTAGTATGTTTACTTTAACTACGACCATACTATGTTTACTATTTACTACAAGTCTCAACCGTGATAAACGTGTTCTGCTTTCATATTCTAAATCTTATACGTTTTCTCTGTCTGTGACCTTAAATGACCTTGTATTGGGATATGGGTGTTTATAATGAAATCACACTCTTTATCTGTATACGAAATAGAATATATATTTCAATCGATTCTCTAAAAGCACGTCGTCAGACACGTCTTCACGGTTTGATGGAAACGTCGAGAATGAAACAAGGAAATGAAACAGAGGAGCAACAGTCCAATATGAACAACTGAGGATCGAGGGTCCCATGCCGGGGACAACATACAATGTATATTAACTGCAGATACAATGTATATCAAAAGCCGATTCAAACGATCCTTGCTTCTAAAGAAATAACAGATTCATTTTGTTCTATTTATGAAATAAAATCCAACACGCCCCCTCAAAATAAATCTATTATTTTAGTAAAGACATGTCTTCCTTGTGCTTCGTCTTGGGCTAATTACATATGGTCCAACATTTGTTGCTTAGGATTAGGGAAACCCAGAAAAACCTAATCAGACCATTTAAAAAAAAACTTATTCTATCACACCTATAATTCTACATTCCTTATAATCTTATTCCTATATTATTACTATTATTACTGAAAATTTTTTTTTTTTTTAATTCCAGGCCCATCTTCGCTCTAAATTCCTTAAATTTAGGTGCTGGCAATGGTTTCGTTAAGACGTCAGCTACTTGATTTTCTGTAGGAATAAATTTTAATTTAATAACCTCCTTCTGTATTTGTTCCCTGGAAAAATGATACTTGATATCTATATGTTTCGACCTCTTGTGATTACTTGGATTATTTGCTATACTTATACAGCCATTATTGTCTTCAAATATTACTATTGGCTTTGAAATATTTATATTTATACTAACTGCTAAAGATTTTAACCATAAAGCTTCTCTTGTGGCTTCAAAAAGTGCCATGTATTCTGCTTCAGTGGAAGAAGCAGCTACAGATGCTTGTCTTTTTGTTGACCAACAAATTGTGCATCTTTCAAATAATTTGAATAAATATCCCGTTGTACTCTTTCTGTCATTTTCAGCATGACCTCCCCAATCAGAATCAACATATCCACTTATGATTTCATCATAATTTCCTCTTACATAAACCAATTTAATATTAATTGACCCTTTAAGGTATCTTAACACTAACTTTAAATTCTGCCAAAGTTCTTTATTATTTCGATTCGCATATCTACTTAATATATTTATTGCCGTACTTAAATCGGTGTTACGTGCTATGGCTTCCCTTTGGGAGAGCCTGTAACGAGGACCGAGAAAAGGCGAGCGGCAACCTCTTCTAGTAGGCGGATCGCTCGTGGCAACGAAAGGAGATTAACAAAGGTTTCTGGAAAACAGTTTATTAACAAAGAGAGAAAGACAACGTTCTGACAAATTAACGGAAAATTATAATATAAAATATAATATAAAATAATAGATAGGAAAGTATAAAATATAAAATATGAAATATAAAATAAAATATAAAATATGAAATATAAAATATAAGTGTCGGGCTCTAACGTTTTCCGAAATGCGGGAGCACTCTGCGAAGGGAGCGAAATCAGGAGTCTCCTGGTGGGTGGCTTGGGGGGGGGGGGCTTGGCGTTGATGTGTAGTCCGGCTTCTTGTCGGCAGCCTCCTGGCTTCTGGTGGTGTAGGAATACAATCCCTCCCTCCTCGTCTGTTCTTTTTAGTGGGACTGATTGCAGGGGACAGTGGGGCAGCAGTGTCTCAGACTTCAACGTGCTAGTGACACGCACCGGATCCGTCTGAGTCAACTGGGGAGTAATCACCTTAAGCGAGCTTGTGGGTTCTCCAAAAATTCGGTCTTCGCCGGTGGGTATTTATGTGGGAGGTCAAATATCTTTAACATCGAGAAAGTGACTGGGGGTCCGTGGTCATCTGGTGGCGGGTGGCGGGACTAACAGTGGGGTGACGGCACAAGGGTCGGAGAAGTGTGCGTGGAGGGGGTTGACCGCGTTCGGCGTGAGGCAGGAGCGTTGAAGTGTGGTTTCCAGGCGTTTCCTGGAAATCGTCGCGTTTCCCGCGCGGGAACGTGACATCGGGTCTTGTACACAACATTACATACATCAGACAACCGATCAGATTACGGCATGGTGCTTCTAATTTTTCTTCAGAATTTAAAGCTTGATAATCTAACTTGCTTGGCAAAGGTGCACTAACGGGATTACATTCATTCATATTAAATTTCTCTAAAATAGTTTTAATATATCCACTTTGATCTAAGGTTATTTTGTTTTCATGACGTTCAATCTTTATTCCTAGAAAGAAACTAATTTCGTTTAAATCCGTCATTTTAAATTTATTCATTAAATAACCTTTAAATCTGGTCATTGTTTCAAAGTTTGCAGTAGCAATCACAAGATCGTCCACATATAGTACGACATATACATTTTGTAATATATTTCCTTTATCTAAGGAATAAATACAACGGTCGACTCATGAACTTCGGAAACCTATTTCTACAAGACTTCTGTCAAATACTTCAAACCTTTATTCAATTTGCAAACTTGGTTGCTTTCATGCGTAATTCCTTGAGGAACTTTCATATAAATGTCCTCTTTTAATTCACCATTTAAAAATGCTGTCTTTACATCCATGTGATGTATTAATAAATTAAACTGATTGGCAAAAGCAATTATAAATCTAAAACTAGCCATTCTTGCAACTGGTGCAAATGTTTCATTATAGTCAGTTAAATACTCCTGACTGAATCCACGTGCAACAAGACGTGCCTTATGTTTTGACGGGTTTCCGTGTTCATCGCTCTTAATAGTAAATATCCATTTACAGTCGACTATATTTACACCTGTAGGTTTCTCAACTAATGTCCAAGTTTTATTCGACAGCAGTGAATTAATTTCACTGTTTATTGCTTGCTTCCATTGAGCATTATCATCCCTACTTTCTATCTCTTCGAATGAACTTGGTAATTGACTTTTAAAAGATTGTGCACACATGATAATATCATTTTGTGTGTCACATTCTTTGTACGAAACATGAGGGCGTTGCTTAATCCTAGCACTCCTTCTAGGTTCAATTTTATTTATTATTTTATCGTTATCATTTTGAGAAGAAGATTCACCGTGCATATTTGTTTCTTTTACAATTTTATTTGGGTTTTCATTTAACTTTCCTTCCGAATTTACTTCTACACTCGACTTCAATTCATCTGATTTATCATTATCAGATTTATAAAACAATTCATCTGATTTATCATTATCAGATTTACAAAACAATTCATCTATTTCCACTGATTTTGACCTTTTGTCAGATGCATCAGTTTTATTATAGATGTTTCCATCAACCTTTACAGGTCTTGTTCCTGGTCAAGTTTTTAAGAAATTCGTTTCGTCTACAATTACGTCTCTAGCTACAACATATTTTTTATTTTCCACATCCCATACTTTATAACCATTCGATTCATAACCAATTAAAATTCCTTTCCATGACTTTTCATCAAATTTGGTTTTTCTAACTTTATTATGAACGTAAACGGTTGAACCAAAGATTTTTAAGTACCTTAATTTAGGCCTTTTACCATGCCACAATTCGAATGGAGTTTTATTTTCTTTCAAGGCTATAGTCGGGGTCAAATTAATTATATAAGTAGCAGTAAGCACTGCATCTCCCCAAAACACTTTATCTAAACTAGCACCGTTTATCATCGTACGTGCTTTTTCTGTAATTGTCCGAACCATTCGTTCGGAGACACCATTCAATTGAGGTGTTCGTGGAACTGTTAAATGAAAACTGATACCTATTTGCACACAATATTCTTTCATCTCGTTTGATAAGTATTCTCTACCGTTATCAGAGTATAAATTAACAATCTTTAAATTAAAATGGGCCTCACTTTTTGCAACAAAGTCCTTGAATGCAGAAAATACATCAGATTTATATGTTATCACATATGTGACACAATAGTGAGTGTAATCGTCAACAAATAATACGAAATAATTCTTATTATCAACGGTAGATGGAGTGATAGGTCTGCAAACGTCAGTGTGAACAATAAACAATGGTCGTTTTATATGACTTTTGTCCTTAGCTTTTTCAAAACGTAATCTTGCTTGTTTACCATGTATACAAGCTTCACATAAACTATCATCTGTTATAACATTTTTAATATGTTCTATGTCGGCAACCATTTGTTTATCCCTCAACTGTATAAATTTGGCCTTTCCAATGTGTCCCAATCGTCTATGCCACCGTTCATAGTTACTGCTGATAGCGTTGTGAGCACGTGAAAGACTGTTTATCCTTTTTATATCAATTTTAAATTTAATACACGTTAAATTTTCTAAGGACTTACCACACATCACCAATTTACCGTCTTTTGTAATGTGGACCCCTTCCTCGTCAAAGGTAATGCACAACCCTGCCTGCTGCATCTTCCTCACAGACAATAGATTGTACGGGACGTCGTGGCAGTAGAGGACATCTTCCAGAATACCCTCGATCCCAAGGTTGCTCGTTACCTTGATGTGGCCCTTCTTTGTCGCCATTATGAAGGTTCCGTTTTTGGCAACTGAAATCCTTATGGGTGGCTGCAGCATGTGGCAAGTTGTAAAACAGTCATCCCTGTTTATCATGTTACGAGCCAGGGCTGCGAGCAACGCGAGAGGCCGGCGAGGGGGTGTTACCCCAGGAATATGGTTTCAATTTGTTAGTTAGGTACGCGGACGCACCCAATGCGAGATCGGGGAGCCGCTAGGATAGTTGACGTCGAGGACGCACCTGGGCGCGAGGACGACCCCCTCACCGACGTGTGCCCCCCAGGAGGGGGGCGGCGACGGTTGGGAGGGCGCGGGGGTCTCCCCCGCGCCAACGTGTGCCCCTTTGGTGGGGGCGGAGTGGGGTTGGCGCGGGGAGTTTCCCCGCGCACTGTTATGCCCCCACAACTGGGGGCGGTGAACTTGGGGGCCCGGGGTGTGAGCTGACCCGGGCCCCCGGGGGGGAGCATAGCTCCCCCCGTGATAGGCCGACACCCCCGGGTTATTTTCCCGGTGTAGGGGGGTGTCGGTCCGTCCCTCCCCGATTGTGGAGGGGGATCCGTGAGGGGATTTGGGTGAGGAAGGGTCGGGGCGTGCCGGATCGCGCCTCCGACGGCCCTTCCTTCCGGTGGCGGCGTCTTCTTGCCTCGGCCGGGGCTGGTTCCTTCGGGACACCGGCCCCGAACGGGGCACGAAGACTCCGGGAGCTGTGGGTGGACCGAGCTGGGGCTCGGGAAGCCCAATCCGAAGGCTCCAGGGATGGGGACACCGGGCGGGGTCCCTCCGCCCGGGGTCTTATAGCGTAGGCAGTGGGGGAGGTTAACCCCTCCCCGGGGCATGATGATAGCTGGGAGGTGTCCTGTTGAGTACTCGCGTGATCCAGGCACCTCCCGTATAGCTTAGGTGGGCGTGAGGTTTTAGTGGGTAGTCCCCGGGGGTTCGTCCTCCGGGGAGAATCCCACATAACCCCGGCTTCCCCCAGGGAGTCGGGGTATGTATAAAACATTTCCTCGCGAAAAAAAAAGAAAAAAAAAAGGTTGGTTTGTGCTGCCCTCTCCTGGATGCTCGAGCACGCCAGGATCGTTGGAGAGGACAGCGGTTTGAAATAATCCGACAAGGTTTACGAAAAATAAACAAACTTTATTCTGTACTGGAGTCCTCCGTTGTTCCGGAGCGGGGCGGGGGTCTCCTGCTGGAAGTCTCCGACAGGACCGTTGGCTATAACGGCGGGAACGCGGAGCGATCAGGATTCGCTTATAACGGCAGAGAACGCGGGCGACGTTACGTCGCGAACGGCGGAAACGCGGAGCGACGCGAAGTCGCGAACGGTGAAAGCGCGGAGCGACGCGAATTCGCGAACGGTGGAGAACGCGGAGCAATCAGGATTCGCTTGTAACGGCGGAGAAGGTCTGGGATTCCGGGCCTGTAGATGGAAAGGCAGGAACCACCGCGGCTCAGCGAGATTCTTTAGTGAATGGTGTTCCTACGTTTATGCTGACCTCGCGGGGTCGCGATTCGGCCTCGTATCCGGACCGGCGGGACTCCTAGCTCGTCGCCCTCGGCCAGATCGCGGTGTGGTTCGTACGCTGACGGACGTAACCCGTAGAGCGTGTTCCCCGACACCAGCGTCGTTGCTCGTTCGCCGACGGACCTACAGGACGAGCTCCGAACGCGGCTGTGTCTGGACGAAGACTAAACGTGCGTAGCGCGAGGCACGGTAGCGGGTCGGTGAGCGGAGATCGCAGGAATTTCGGGAATCGGAGTCGGATCGCGGGTAGAGGGGGAGGGCCGGAGGCGCGGTGCGTAGTAGTTCTCGGAAGCACTGCTCTCGCCCGACTAGCCACCTGGAGACTCGCTCGCGGTACTGGCTTCGCTCGCTCACGGACGTAGCCCGTAGTACGCGTTACACCAATACCAGCGTGCTCGCACGCAATCACGGACGTAACCCGTAGAGAACGCGTTTGCACGCGGCTGCGAGTGGTCTGAAGCTCGGAGAAGGACCTCTGAGAGCTGCTTCAAGCCAACTCCGGTTCTGGCTCGATTCGGCCCGGTATTTATTGGTGAGCGCGGACCACAAAGAGTGCCTCGCTTCGCGAAACGTTCGCGAGGTGTCGGCGCTCGCGGACTGGTTCGCGTAAGGGTCTGGTCGCGGATTAACTCGCGCTTGGGTCACATTCGCGAGCTCGCGACGGAACGCGAAACTTGTCGTTTCGTCGCAAGTCTTTGCGTGTTCAGAGACATTATTTTTTGAATTTTGCTTGAAAAGTGTATGTGAATTGGTCGAGTTCTCACAGAATACTACGGTATCGCAATTTGATGGTTGCTGGAGGAATGAATGTAAATACATTTTGCAAGTACTGTTTACAAACATTCAAGACGACAGAAAAACGACGAAATTCTTAAGCAAACGTGCTTTGATACGTAATTTAAGATGTACATGTATAAGTGACAGCGAAAGAAAGACAGAAAAAACAAAAATATTTTGCTGCCATCTTGGAAACTGTGACAGAAGTGTATATACAGAATCACTGCTATATACAGAATTGTGAATGTATCGATACAAATTCCATCCAAGACGTACTTACAAAGGATTGACATTTCTGAGTAAGTATCATTTAGGTATCGATACCTTTTGATACCTACGTATTTATACGTACTTATGATACCATGATACTTTGAAACTAAGTATCGATATCGCTTGAATAGTATCATAAGATCATAACCCATCACTATGCTATGCAGATGACACGCTGGTGGTCACCGAGGGGGAGGCATGGGGTAGGACCTTGGGTCTGGCGCAGGCAGTGGTGGGATGCGTCGTCGGTGACATCCGGAGGCTAGGGATGAATATATCCGCCGGCAAAACGGAGGCGATGTGGCTTTACGCATTGCCTCGAGACCGACGGACGTCCCACATTTGAATACGGGTAGGTGATCCACTGTCGCTGACGCTTCGAGAGACATTTTGACTGTACGGCCCCCCGAGCCGAGAAGGTGGCGGTCACCCTTGAGGAACTACTGCCTAATATCAGGGGGCCCGATGTACGGATATGTCGCTTTTACGCGGGGGTGGTGCACTCCAAGATCCTATATGGGGCCCCCGTGTGGTCCGAACAATTAATGGCACTAGGTTATACAGGGTGTCCCGGGTTTTAATTGACAAACTTGGAGAGCATATCCTACAAGTGGAAATAAGAAAAAAATGTTATTTGAAGTTTGCTCAGGAACGCTTTATTACAAAGTTATAAACAAATAAAGTTAGAATTGATGACGGTGGATTTTACTTTACTGAACATTGAAAGGTCGAACGTGTTTCAACACAAATTTTTATGCATTTATTGTGTTTTATATATGAGAATACGATATACCTTCAAACTAGTGTGTTATCAAATCATTTCAACGAAAAAATGATTTCATTAGTTTTTGTCACAAAAATCTATTTTTTGCAAAATCCTGAGGTTGTAGACAAATTTTGAGACCAGATTTGAAATCAGCGTGAAAAAATCTATGGGAAATGATGTATAGCATGTTAAAAAAAAATTTTTTTCCACGCGTGGTATTGGAAAAACCACAATTTTCTTGAAATTGTGCAAGTTGTAACGGTAGAGCCCCGCTGGCGTGAAGCGCGAGCTTTGCTCGCGGATGCCCTCTCCTGGATTTGCTCAGCCCGCCAGGGTCTTTGGAGAGGGCAACGGGTTTCGGAATGAATCGACTACGGTTTATGAGAAAATAATACTGTCTTTATTTATTCCGGGTTGCCGGTGGGCCCGGCGCTGGTCGGTGCGGTCTCCCGGTCGGGAGCTCTTCCGCTCTGCGGACAGATGAGGGTGGACGACCCGATAATACAAAACTTATGTTCTAACTTAAATAACTAGCACGCACTTAATACTACCTAGTCTACGCGACGCGACTGTCGCGAACGGCGCGAATACGGAGCGAGTACGATGCACGGTAACGGCGGGAACGCGGAGCGTCGTTCGGCGGAGACGGGATCGGATTCTCGGGCTGCAGGTGGACTGCGGGAACCACCGCGGCTCAGCTACCTTATTAGTGAACTGTGTTTCCTATGTACTGCTGAGCTCGCGGGGTCGGGATTCGTCGCCAACCGGACCGGCGGGACGCCGGGCTTGCCGTCCTCGCCCAGACCGAGGTGTGGGTCCGTATGTATACGACGTATACCCTTTTTTTGTTATCAAAATTTCCACTTATATTTCGGTATTCAGATTTCAGATTTTTCTGGTACTCTTGTATTTACACTTCGAAAATAAATAAAAAAATTTTTATTCTAATTCGCTTAACTCTTATCCTACTTACTCGCTCGCGTTTTAGACTTAACCTATATTCCCTTATATTTACGTTTTTTCCGCCTCAGTTTACTCTTATCTGAAGGAACTCGCCCTAATCCGCTTGAAACTATCTCTATTTTGCTCGCACGCCTAATTTGTCCTCGAACAGCCCTTTTTTGGGGTTCGGAGCAGGAGGGAAGTGGGGGTTTTTAATAGTAAAGCCCCACTTTTCTCTGCTGAATTGGTTACCCCTAGGGCTACCTAAAAAACGGCCTATCTTGAGTTTTTCTCTCAGTCGCTCGGTTCACCTAGTATATGTCGATATCTCGTGAACGGGGGGGGGGGGGGGGTAGAGGAGTGATTTTTTACGACGGGGAACCTCCTGGTTCCCCACCCCGAGCTGCCTGCCCAAAATACCCCACCTAACTCACCCACGCCCTCAGAATTCTTTTTCTCAAAAGCTACTTTTTTGACACCCGTTATATGGCTATCCTAAAAGTGCTCCGAATTACACGTGTGACGGCTCGTTGGAAAGCCCTTGCCGAACTCTATGAATTTCACTAGTCACTTTCTCGGATTCTATCAATCACAGCCTTCCTATCGTCAATATCTCGCAAGGGGGTGGGTATTTTCAAAATTTTCCACAGGGGGGAGAAGCCTTCTCCCAATTCCCCCCTATTTGTTCCTCACCCTCGGAAATAGCCTAATCTAAATTTTTATCTCGATCGGAGAACTTTTCGCTTTTCTATGTCGTACCTTATTAAGTAATTATTCTACTATTTAAAGCTTATTCTAACTTTTCTTAACTATTTTATTTGCTACACTAATTTAATTTAATTTAATTTAATTGTCCTATTTTTCCTGTATTTAATTGCTTTATTTCTTATTTTTGCTAATTAATATTTAAACTACCCTAATTGGATATTCTAATTTTATTTATTTATTTATAACTGTTCTAACCTAGATTAATTGTCCTATACTACTGTAGCTAATTAGTTGTTTTATTTCCTATTTAATAGTATTTAACTAACCTATTTAATTAATTAATTTACTTAATTATTCTAATTTTATTTATTTATTTGTAACAGACCTGGCTGCGCCAGGCCTGTTCCTGACCGCACGCGCCCGAATCCGAGCCCCCGAACACGACCGACGGATACCGAGATCCGCCGGTACCCGCGAGCCCGCCCCGCGAGCCCCGCATCACCGAACCGATCTTGGCGGGAACCGGAACCCGCCATGATGCGACACCGGCGCGCCGGATGCGTGACGACACCGGAAAAGCCGGCCGCGAACCGTACCGCACCGCACCCCCTCGCCCGGCAAGACGAGAGAGACGGACCGGAAAACGGTCTCTTTGGTTTTCCGCCGCGATAGCGATCGGTTGCTTGGAATCGTTTCACCTGCCGCCGATATCGACCGCCCGGATACGATCGACTCGCGCCGTTCCGTCGCCGAGAAACCGCCCGCCGAGTTCCGCGAGTACTAGTTCGCCGCGGATCCGATATTCTCGAGTGTGACGAGTTATTCGCGACCCGCGAACACCGACCTACGCCGCTGCGTGCCCGTTCATCTGGAGAGCCGCCCCGAACGCCGAGCGATCGAGGACCGGATCCAGAGTGAGTACCTTACTTCTCCGTTAACCCGATACCTCCGCTTCCGCCCACACACCCACGGAGAGCGAACCACCCGCAGCCGGCCCCTCGCCGGCCGCCCTGGGGCACGGGCTCTCCGCCCGTCGAAACCACCCTGGTCCGGATACGCCGCCGCGTACGGCCCCGACCTCGCCGTAACCTGAGGCACGAATCGCGACCGACGACCGCCGACACGCGAAGCCGGGACAGTGACGAACGTTCGGAATACTCGCGTCGTTAAACACCCGTGCCCGACCGTCCGCGACCCCGCCGTAACCCTCGCGTTATCCTGCGAGAACCCTGGCACGGCGAGCCAAATCCGGCCGCGAGGAAATACGTTGTGACGAATCCGCCGGGAAACGGACTCGTTACATGGCGCCCGAACAGGGACCTGTTTAACCACGTGGGACAGGCTGGATTACGCCCACGTGGGAATTTGTGAGGTTAAGTGTGCCGCGGAGTGAAGTGAACCGAACCGCGCGTGCGCCACCTAGTGCGAGCCCGCCGAAATAGTGCCGGTACACGCGCGCCGCCCAGTGTCGCCCGGCCGAAACACTACCGGTACACGCGCGCCGCCTGCCGCCGCCGCGACGAAGCAGGACCGCCGACCGAACGTCGGGCGGGAAAGTTCAAATCACAGCCGGGGGAAACCCACGTGGATGCCCCGAGGGACACCCACGACGAGCCGTACCCGAAGAAACGCCGACGGACCACCAACCCCCGAGACACCGGACGACCGGAGACGACGGTGGGCCGACTGCATTAGCCACCTGACGAACGATCTGTACGCGATAATGGAGCCCGGCGTACAGACCCGGAAAATGCTGTCCGCCGCCGCGACGGCCGAGAGACCCGACCCGCTCCGCAACATCGACCGGATCCGGAAGAGCGGTTGCACCACCGACGGGAAAGACCCGCATGCGTTCCTGGAGCGCGTGGAAGACCTCCAGCTGACGTACGGGTTCCCAGACGAGGACATGCTCCGAGCCGCACCGTTAATGTTAAGCGGCCGAGCACAGGCCTGGTACCGGAACGAACGGGAGGAAATTGCCACCTGGGACGAGTTCAGGCAGGCATTCCTCCGGGCCCATGCGTCGCCGCAGACCCGCTCTCAGCACGAGCGTGCCGCCCGGGAAAGGAGACAGCGGGACGACGAGCCGTTCACGGACTTCGTGACGGATATTACCACGCTGATGCGACGAGCACAGGTGCCGCCGTCCGAGAGGCTCGACCTGCTACACGAGAACATGCGGGCGAAGTTTCAATATTTCATACCCCGGGGATCCGTGCCGGATCTGAGGACGCTCCGCGAGCGGGTGCAGGAACTCGAGCGGATCGAAGAACGGGAAAGACGGCCGCGCCGAACTCCGACCCACGCCGCCGCGACCGAGCAAGCAACGCCGACCACGAGCCGCGCTCCGCCGTCGGAACCGTACGACGTCGACACCCACTGCTGGCGGTGCAAACAGCGGGGACACACACGCTTTGAGTGCCGGAACGCGTACCGGAGATTCTGCTCGCGGTGCGGACGCGACGGAGTGCTAACCCGGGAGTGTCACCCGCCGGGAAACG
The DNA here is from genome assembly GCF_050948215.1 of Halictus rubicundus. Taxonomy (NCBI): domain Eukaryota; kingdom Metazoa; phylum Arthropoda; class Insecta; order Hymenoptera; family Halictidae; genus Halictus; species Halictus rubicundus. Next base: position 416,216 of record NW_027488718.1, on the reverse strand, counting down.
GAGCACGGGCCCCGTCGCCGAGGGGCGAGCGCCGGGCCCGCTAGACGACCTGTCGGAGCAAATCCGATACACGCCGCGTCCCGTGTTATCGGTCCGAATCTTCGGCCGGAGATTCGATGCCCTCCTCGACACGGGCTCACAGATATCCTGCGTCAACGAGGACGTCGTGGCCTGGGCGCAGGAGCAAGGGAGATTCCCCGCGGAGCACCGCGCCGGCCTCGTCAACCTAGCCGACGGAACCGATACGCGCCCGACGGGTCGCATCCGCCTGCCGTTTCGAGTCCGACACCGGGAGGAAACAGCCGAGTTCACCGTACTACCGAGGATGGGGATGCCGGTGCTCCTCGGCATCCACGCCCTCGCCGCCCTGCGCTTGAGGATGGAGCCGCCCGCCGAAATCGCCGCCCGGGCCGAGGAATACCACGCCGAGCCGTGTCTCCAACTAGGACTGCGGCCGCTGCCGGAAGACGAGCGAGAAGCGTTCGACCGATTCCTCGACACCGAGCTGGAACGCTTCAACGCCGTGACGGGTCGTACAACGCTCATACGGCACCGGATAAAGCTGCTCGACGAGACGCCGGTCAAGCAGCGGTACCGTCCCCGGAACCCGGCCATGCAGGCTATCATCAACGAAGAGGTCGCGCAGATGTTGCGTGACGGCGTCATCGAGCCGTCCAGCAGCCCGTGGAGTTCGCCTGTCGTCGTCGTGAAGAAGAAGGACGGCCGGCCGCGATTCTGCGTCGACTTCCGCAAGTTAAACGAACGGTCGGAAAAAGACGCGTATCCGCTGCCGCACATCCAGGCCACATTGGACAAACTGCGGGGGGCCAGGTTCCTCACGACGCTGGACCTGAAGAACGGATATTGGCAGGTACCCCTGGAGCCCGCGAGCCGACCGCTTACCGCCTTCACCGTTCCAGGGCTCGGCCTGTTCCAATTCACGGTGATGCCCTTCGGCCTACACTCCGCGCCCGCGACCTTCCAGCGCCTCCTGGATCGCGTGATCGGTCCGGAGCTCGAGCCGCACGCGTTCGCCTATCTGGACGACATTATTGTCGTCAGCCGGACCGTGGCCGACCACCGACGCCACCTCCAAGACGTCTTCCGACGCCTGCGTGCGGCCGGACTGAAACTGAATCCGGAAAAGTGCCGATTCTGCGTCGACCGCCTCCGCTATTTAGGCCATATCGTCGACCAGCAGGGCATCCGGACCGACCCGCAGAAAACCGCGGCCATCGCCCAGATCCCGACGCCGAAAACGATCAGGGACATCCGCAGATTCCACGGGATGGCCTCGTGGTACCGGCGATTCGTCCCGAACTTCGCAGAGGTCATCGAGCCGCTGACCCGCCTGACCCGTAAAAACGCCAAATGGAGATGGACCTCCGCCGAGGAAACGGCGTTCCGGACGATGAAAGAACGCCTCGTAGCCGCCCCGGTGATGGCATGCCCAGACTTCGAACAGCCGTTCACGCTCCAGACCGATGCCAGCGACTACGGGCTGGGAGTCGTCCTCACGCAGGGCCCTGAGGACGACGAGAGGGTGATCGCCTATGCCAGCCACACGATGAGCGAGACCGAGCGCAAATACAGCGCCACCGAGAAGGAGTGTCTCGCCGTGGTCTGGGGCATCCGGAAGATGCGGCCGTACCTGGAGGGGTACCGCTTCACAGTCATCACCGACCACCAAGCCCTCAAATGGCTCCGCCAACTCGACAGCCCGACCGGCCGCCTGGCGAGATGGGCGTTAGAGCTCCAGCAGTACGATTTTGAGGTGCGGTACCGACCCGGAAAACATAACCACGTGGCGGATACGCTGTCCAGAATCCCGCCGCCGCCCGGAGTGAACTCGCTCCGACCGAAGCAGCACACCGACACGTGGTACCAAAAGAAGCTTGCCGCCGTCCAGACCGACCCAGCCGCCGAACCAGAGTTCCAGATACGCGAGGGGCGCCTCTACAAACGCATCCCGCACCAGCTCGATTACAACGAGCCCGAGCCGAGCACGACGTGGAAGCTGTGCGTACCGAACGGGGACCGCCCGGCTATCCTGGCCCAGTACCACGACGACCCCACGGCCGGTCACCTGGGAGTCGCCAAAACCATCGTGCGCCTGGCGCAGCGATTCTACTGGCCGGGGATGTTCCGGGATGCCGCCCGCTACGTCCGGAGCTGCAAGAACTGCATGCAGTTTAAGGTTCCGCCGCACCCGTTACCAGGACAGCTGCACGCCAACCCGGGGACCGAACCGTGGCACACCGTCTCCGTCGACCTGATCGGCCCGCTGCCGCGATCCCGACAAGGCCACCGGTGGCTGCTGGTGGCCATGGACCGTTTCACCAAATGGGTCGAGCTCACCCCGCTCCGGAAAGCCACCAGTACCGCCGTCGCAGCTGCGATCCAGAGGGAGGTAATCCTGCGACACGGAGCCCCACAGATTTTAATTTCAGATAACGGCCGTCAGTTCATCGGAGAACCCGTGACCGCTCTGCTGAAAGCCGCCGGGACCCAGCACCGCCGGACCCCGCCGTACGCGCCCCAGTGCAATCCGGTAGAGCGAGCCAACAAGGTCGTGAAGACCATGCTCGCCCAGTACACCGGAAACCGCCACAACCGCTGGGACGAGAAACTGGACGAGGCCAGATTCGCAATCAACACGGCGTGGCACGAGGCGACCGGGTACAGCCCGGCGTACCTCAACCAAGGACGGGAACTCCGGCCACCGGGGTCGACCACCACGGAAGGAGCCGCAGCCCCCCCGCAGCAGCGGTGGAAGAACCTCCGCGAGGCCCAGGAACTGGCCCGAGTACACCTGGCCCGGGCGTTCGACCGACAGGCCAAATACTACAACCTGCGCCGGCGAGATTGGAGGCCCGCCCTGGGGGACACCGTCTGGAAGAGGGAGCATACGCTGTCCAACAAAGAAGAAGGCGTCGCCGCCAAACTCGCGCCGAAGTTCAGCGGCCCGTATACCGTCGGGCGCGTCGTGTCACCGGTCATCGTGGACCTGCGCGACCGGGCTAGACGATGGCTGCGCCACATCCACGTCCGGGACCTCAAGCCCGCAGCCGGCCCTGCCGACGACCCCGACCACACCCCGGAGGAAAGCGCCGCGCGCGAGCGCCGCCCCTCCCTCGCGGGACCCCCCCGACCACCCACGCCCGCCCCCGCGGACAACCCGGTTCCCAGGCGTCGAGGGCGCCCCCGGAAATTAACAGCCCCCGTTCATTTCTGCTCAGACAACCCAGGACACCACGGCATGGAGGGCCGTAGGGGCCTCGCCGACCGGCTCCGCGAGATCCAGCTCGCCGCCGACCCGCCGACCACCAGGGAACGCCGCCGCAGCGACGACCCGACGACCCCGGCCGCCGACCCACCCGCCGAAGAACCGACCTCCCGGGACGGCCCAGTACTAAGAAACTGGGACTCCCTCACCACCCTGGCGTCGGTGCCCGACGAGCCGCCGCCGGTAGCGTACTGGCTGGGTCAGAGCCCCTGGCCCCGGCTCACCACCCCGCCCAGCCCCCCGGGCTGGTGGACCCCGACGCCGTCACCGCCGCCGCGGGCCAACCAGGGAACTCGCCGTCGCAGGACGAGGAGGAGGCGCCGAGCGGGTCGCGCCGAACGCCAGCACGCAACCCTGAGCCACTGATCGGACCCCCTCCCACCGGAAGCCCTGGGGAGGCCAGTAGGACCGGACCCCGTCGGGGCGCAACCCGCCCCCGCCGTCACGGCCTGGGCGGTCACGGAGCCGCCCCCGCCGGAGCAGACCCCGCGCCCGGTACCGGCGCCGAGGCGCCGACCGATGGCCGCCACCACGACCCCCGCCACACGGACGATCGGGAGCCAGACGGAGGACGCCCCGCCGACCCCGACACGCGCCGCAGCCACGCCAGCCCGGGCCCCGGAAACCCCGAGGTCACCCCAGGGACCCACGACCCGGCGCCGCCAGGCGAGACCAACGGAAGGAGTGACGCCCCCCAACGGGGGATGCCCGGTCCGCGACGCGGACCGCCCCCATATGCAGTGGGACCCGGTCCCCTTCCAGGGACGACCCCCCACGTTCCCGAGTGCGTGGTTCTTGCTGCCGACGGGACGACAGGCCGAGGTGCCGCTGCGGCTAATCGCGCGAGGCCGCGCTTATGTCACGGTACCGCCCGGGTTCGAGCGATGGAGACTGGTGTTTGGGAGCGATGGCCGCCTGACGCGCTGCATCCGCCGCCCGCCGGCCGTCCGGATCCCGGCCGAGCCGGCCCCACCACGCCGTCGACGCCAACCGGGACGCGGCCACGACAGTGCGTGAGGTGCGCGAGGACGTGGCCCCACGGGGCACCCGCGACGTCACCCCGGCGGGGGTGAACGGACGCCATATCCTAGGTTAAGTTAGGTTAAGTAGTGTTAAGTGTACAGTGTTTGCTTAGGTTAAGTAGTGTTAAGTGTACAGTGTTTGGATAGGTTAAGTAGTGTTAAGTGTATAGTATTCGCGTAGGTTAAGTTAGAGTAAGTGTACAGCGCCCGCGTAGGTTAAGTTAGATTAAGTGTACAGCGCCCGCGTAGGTTAAGTTAGATTAAGTGTACAGCCCCGCGTTAGGTTAAGCTAGGTTAGGTTTAGTACGTAAGGTCCCGTCCTGCCGAAGTAAAAAGACTGTCTCGCGCTCGCCGCCGCGACGTAAGGGGGGGGGGGTGTAACAGACCTGGCTGCGCCAGGCCTGTTCCTGACCGCACGCGCCCGAATCCGAGCCCCCGAACACGACCGACGGATACCGAGATCCGCCGGTACCCGCGAGCCCGCCCCGCGAGCCCCGCATCACCGAACCGATCTTGGCGGGAACCGGAACCCGCCATGATGCGACACCGGCGCGCCGGATGCGTGACGACACAGGAAAAGCCGGCCGCGAACCGTACCGCACCGCACCCCCTCGCCCGGCAAGACGAGAGAGACGGACCGGAAAACGGTCTCTTTGGTTTTCCGCCGCGATAGCGATCGGTTGCTTGGAATCGTTTCACCTGCCGCCGATATCGACCGCCCGGATACGATCGACTCGCGCCGTTCCGTCGCCGAGAAACCGCCCGCCGAGTTCCGCGAGTACTAGTTCGCCGCGGATCCGATATTCTCGAGTGTGACGAGTTATTCGCGACCCGCGAACACCGACCTACGCCGCTGCGTGCCCGTTCATCTGGAGAGCCGCCCCGAACGCCGAGCGATCGAGGACCGGATCCAGAGTGAGTACCTTACTTCTCCGTTAACCCGATACCTCCGCTTCCGCCCACACACCCACGGAGAGCGAACCACCCGCAGCCGGCCCCTCGCCGGCCGCCCTGGGGCACGGGCTCTCCGCCCGTCGAAACCACCCTGGTCCGGATACGCCGCCGCGTACGGCCCCGACCTCGCCGTAACCTGAGGCACGAATCGCGACCGACGACCGCCGACACGCGAAGCCGGGACAGTGACGAACGTTCGGAATACTCGCGTCGTTAAACACCCGTGCCCGACCGTCCGCGACCCCGCCGTAACCCTCGCGTTATCCTGCGAGAACCCTGGCACGGCGAGCCAAATCCGGCCGCGAGGAAATACGTTGTGACGAATCCGCCGGGAAACGGACTCGTTACATATTTATGACTATATTATCCTAAATTACTTTCCTATCCTATTTTATTGATTTAAGGAGTCAAGGTGCTGTACACCCTTAACTAGAGTATTTTCCCCTTTATTCTAACCACTTCACTGTTCTATTCGTTTTTTCACTAATTAATTACTTAATTGTTCTACTAGTTTTTCACTTAGTTAATTAATTAATTGTTCTTGTATTTGTATTCTGCACTATCACCGTAGTCGTTTGAACTCTTCACTCTTACAAAAAACTGATAATAGCTACTTTTATAGAAAATCAGAAAATCACCACCGTATATCCTGAGGTTTCGAGTCGCTCTGATTTGAAATTTGTCGTTCCGCGGTACTCTGACCTTCCTTCTATTCTACTCGTTTACCGTTGCGAGTTTTTACATGACCTCGTATGTACGAACTGGAGTAACCCCGGGGATTGTTATCCGCCACTGTTTTTGTATGCGACTTCCTCCTCTATCTGGTCGTAGGTCGCCTGCTCTTATTGTATTTCTGCTAGATAATTTCTTATGTGTTTTCACCTTCACGTTATCCCTGTCTTGAGGAATACCGTTACTTTTATACTGTGACCTACGCGTTCGTTTTTTCCTGTTTGGCCTCCACTTTTTCGTTGTTTAAATTTTTAGCCTCTGCTTCTTATATCTTTTGTCTTGAGCAAACGGTCGTGGCTGTTTCCTTGCCCGTCTTGTTTTTCTCCGCGTGACTTTAATAATTGAGTTTTTTGAAATCTGCTTTCGGATTTACATTATTTATTGCTACTATTAGCATTCTCACTTTTTGATTTTTAATTTTTTTCGAAGCCAGAAAAATATTCTAATCCCGGGCTTATTTCTGCGAAATTTTTATATAAGAATGTTTGCCAAACCGAAAAAATGCTACGTTTACATTTTGGTTCACAGATGTTGTCTAATTGTTGAATAATTAATGATAATGTGTGTTGCCACGTGCTCGTTTCCGCGCCGCCATCTTGTCGCTGTTCTTTTTGTTGTCACTGTGACCCTTTTTACTCTAGGTTTTCGTCCCGTTGCGCCTGCTGGACCGCAGCCGGGTGAACATCTCGCTCTCGCTTTTCTTATTAGTAATTTATCTAACGGTATAACTGCCGTTGAGTGTATTCTACTCCTTGCTACTTGTTAGATTAAGCATTATTATACTATATTAGTCAGTAACTAACCTACTTGTGCGATTTATATATATTATTTTATCCGAACCGGTCTATCTTTTGTAGGTTGGTTCTACGTGTTAAATTATCCCTTTTACTTTCCTACACTGATTTCTATAGGGATTATTTTGAAGCCAGGATCTACACCCTCGCCTTCTCAGCCGAGCTTAAATCTGTTATCTTTGCTTTTCGATTGAATGATTGTTTGTTTGATTAGCTAATATTTATTTGACATTCACTTATTTATTTATTTTATAGGGGATGGAGGGGATTCAACAGTCAGGATTATCTCCAACTCCTACTAACTATATTTATTCGTTTTTAACATAAATTCCGGCGCGTGTGCGGATGCCGTGTTGATGGGTCGCCGGTTCGCTGGTAACTAACTACCACGATTCGCTTCTTAACACAACTAAAACAATTCACCTGGCAACGACAAAACACAACTAAAACAATTCATCTGGCAACGACAAAACAACTTAAACAATTCACCCGGCAACGACAAAACACAACTTAAAGAATTCACCTGGCAACGACGAAACACACGAGTCCTCTCGGTGTACTTTTGTCACCGAGCTGTTACAATCTTTGCCACGACGCGCGAGCACACACATACGCACATACATCTGAATGCTAACGCGCCCGCAGTCATTCCGAACAATCCTATTACCAATAATTTCCTACAATTTATTATTTAATTTGGCTACTTAACTATTTGTTTGCAATTTTTCTGCTGTTTCCGTATGTTTGGGAATCGGCGCCGAAATTCAATCTGCGCGCGCTCAAGCGCGGCGCTAATTAGTTCCCGAACACGTCCCTCTCCGCGAATCAGCCCACGGCACACCAGCCAATCGTCGCACTCGCGAGTGACGACATCCGCGAGCGATTCCCGGAATCGGCCTTCTTTTTCTGCGAACCGTCGGCGCACAACCACGTGTCTTGAGAATCGATTCCGTCGTTTTAACAGTTTATCTGTACCGCATCGCGCGTAAATCGCAAACTCAGTCAAGTGGATCACACGTGTCATTTATTTTCGGCTGTGTACATTGCTGTTACCAAATACAAGAGTGATTCAACAAAGTGTTACATGAATTCTCGTACAAACTAACCGACCACGTGCTCTCTCCTACCTTTCCGCACGTATCGTATCGTCGCGCACGGAGTTTTCGCCCGAACCGTTTCCGAACATCCGCCTCGAATTTCCAAGCCTTCCGATAAGGCTGTCCCAGCCAACCATTCCCAAACACCGTACTTTGGATCTTTTTTCTCTCTCCTTTCTAATGCACGTTTCATTTTTAATTATTATTCTTCGTTTAATTAATTAATTATTTCTAGCCTTTCTCTTCTATTTTCTAATTTTGTAGTTGCTTTTTGTTTCTGGATTTTATTTCCAGACTGGTTTTGTTTTTGTTATTTGTCCACATGTTTATGACTGTCTTTGTCTATACATATGTAAGCTAAGATTTAATCCGTCACTGTATATATTGTTCATGCAAATACTCATATGTTCATATTATTGATAAAACGAACGTCGAAAAACGAAAAACGAACGAGACGATAAAAGGACGAGCAGTCTCGTCAGGTCGGACACCGGAGAAAGACGTGTTGTTAATAAATGATTTAATGCTTTCCGTCTGTTTAAATTCCTTAGACATATGTCTATGGTTTTGGGTTAACTTGCTTTTAAGACTCTAACTCTATTTCTATATGTTTTAACTATTCTTATTATATTTCAGATTTTTGCTTAGCTGAGGAGGCGTTGTGTTTACATACTTGGTCCATGGCAATATATTCTATTTCTTTTTCCCCGTAACGTCTATCCTACTTTTTATTTACTTTGTGCATCTCTTGTGCACCCTTTCTCTCTTATTTTCTACGTGCATACGCTCTTATTTTTATTTCCTCATCATTTATCGTTTACAATTTTGCTATCCCTCGGTTCCCTTTCCTTGGATTCAGCTCTTCTCTTTTAATTTTATTTTCCTATTTATCTCTAGCTCTAGTTTTTGCTAAAATAGAGTCTACTTCGGTGTTTATACATTTCACAAGCCCCTAGTTGTCTAGTTACGGTCTGTTGTTGATTTTAATTCCTACTTCTATACTTTAATTCGTTTTCCCTATTTAGTATATACTCGGTGCTCCTGACGTTAGCTCCTAACTTTTCATTATCTGGATGGTTTCCATCTGTTAGGTCGAGTTCCTACTAATTAAACTACTCTATTCTAATTTTCCATCTGCTAACTTATATCTATGTTTTTATGCTACTACTATTTACAATTTTTTCGCTTGCCTTTCCTATTCTATCTACCTGTTATTCAAGTTTCTCTCTCTCTTCCCTACGAAATCGTACGTTTCTCTCTCTCTCGCTCCTATCCAGACGTATCTTTCTGTCTTCTTACTTGTCAGCCTCCGCTTGGTGGGGGGAGGGATGCTTGAGTATGCAGGGGCGGTGTTAAGGAGATGAGGGTCCAGATGCATGGGTCGTCGGCTTCAGTGAGAAGGCACCGTGGTTCTGGCCCAGTGGACGTCCGAGGAGGGTTATTTGTCCGAGGTGCTGGTTTTCCTTAGCCTGGTCCCACTTTTTCAGCTTCTTGCACAGACATCGGTCTGCAGTTACCCCGAATTTTTCCTCGTCATGGTCACCTCACCAGAGTCGTTATATTCGCCTTGATCCTTGGTCCCCGCATCGGACGTTTCAGTATCCGTTATTTACCAGGTCTCTGAGAGCGAGAGAGAGGGGAGAGAGAAACTATTACCGAGTATCATTGTGTAATTTTCTAACTACTATTTTACCTCTATATTTTTATTTCATTTACAACTACTTAACTTATTGATCTTCGGTTAGAGGTCCGCCATTCGGTCTGGATCTCCCGATTCGAGGTCAGCCACCGTTCCCCTTAGTTCCGGGTTGTCCAGTCCTAGACGTTCCCTTCTCCTTTGTTCAGCCTCCTTTTTTTCAGGATTTTCCTGCAGAAGGCAGAAAAGGCCATCCATGCTGGCTGCTTTTTACAGATGGCTTCCATGACCGATCTAGGGCTGATGTCTTCTTCCCTTAGTCCTAGCTCGTACTCTAGCTCCTTCCTTTCCTCTCCCCACTCCTGGCAGATGAAAAGTGTGTGCTCCGGGGTGTCTAGCGTTCCCTGGTGGAACCAGCAATCCCCTGACTCGGCCTTCCCGATTCTTCTCCTGAAAGCGTTAAAAACGCCGTGGCCCGTTAAGGCTTGAGTTAAATAAAAATCTAATTCGCCGTGTTTCCTCTCCTTCCAGATCTTTATATTCGGGATCAGTTTGTAGGTCCATCTACCGACGTTAGCTGTTTCCCAAGTCTTCTGCCATTCAATGTCTGATTCCTCCTTCATTATTCTTCTGGTCCATCTTTCCATGATTGTCTTTATCTCTTGCAGTTCTTCTTCTGATCCCTTTCCCGCTTCTATTTCTACCAATTCAGGATAGTCATTTCCTATGGATTCCCCTCTCCTTAGCCTTTCTTTGATATCTCTTATGTCTGTATTTATTTTTTCCTCCCATTCAAATAATTTCCTTCTTTCCTGTATTTTAAGGTTCCACGGCGTAATTCCCGATAGAACGCACAGCGTTTCTGTTGGCACTGTCCTGTACGATGAGACAACTCTGGACAGGCCTATTCTCTGGGTTCTTTTCAGTAACCTCCAGTTAGTGTTATTTTTTATTACATCAGCCCATATAGGAGCTCCATAAAGAACGATGGATTCTATCGTCATGCAGTACAGTTTCCTTATGGACTGTCTTGCTTTCGTTGCATTAGTCATTAGGCTGCTTAGGGCTGCCAGGGTCCTTATCGCCTTGTTAGTTGCCGTCTCAATATGTTTCCTGAAACTCCTCCTGTCATCGAAAATGACTCCCAGGTACTTCAGGTGGGAGTTTGGTTTTACGTCTGTGTTACCAATTTTAAGGGAAAAGTCTTCCCCGACCCTTTTACGGTTCAGCATGATCACCTCCGTTTTGTTTCCGGCTAACGTGAGTCCGGCTGTTTGCATCCAGTTTTTAGAGCCCTCGATGAAAGATTCTGCTCTTAGCTTTAATCTATGGATGGTGGCCGCCTGGGCTATAATGACCACGTCGTCAACAAATGCTAGTCTCATTGACATCGGTGGTAGGAGTCGTTTCAGGAGTCCGTCGTAGACTAGGTTCCATAGGAACGGGCCTAACACAGAACCCTGAGGAACCCTCATCTGCATGTCGATACTTATCGGCACTTCTTCCGCCTGGTAGGTTACTATCCTTCCCCTCAAATAATTTTTTGTTACGCTTACCATATACTCTGGTAGATTCCTCCTTTTCATTTCAGCGATTATGGCTTCCCAGCTAAGGGTGTTAAACGCGTTTCTAACGTCGAGCGCAATCATGGCTGCATAGCGTTGTTTAGTCGATGCTTCGTTGGCCGCTTCCCTGATCTTCTCCATTGGCTGTAGGGTTGACTTCCCCTTACAGAAACCAAACTGGTTCTGGTTGAAGGGTTCTTCGCCCAGTTCTTTTAGCATTCTTATTTTCAGGATGTATTCTAACAGTTTTGCCATCGCATCGATAATGCAGATTGGCCTGTAGGCTGACGGTTCTGCCGGGTCTTTTCCCTCCTTTCTGAGCAGAATCGTCTTCGCCTCCTTCCATGCCTGGGGTATTTTCCTCCTTCTAATTATGCTATTATAGAGAGTCAAAAATCTGTCTCGCCTGAACTGAACCATCGCTTTAATCAATTCTGGAGGGATGCCGTCCAAACCCGCCACTTTTCCTGTTTTCAGAAGTTTGGCGGCCACTTTAATTTCTTCCTGCGTTATTTCGGGGAAATCGTTTTCTTGGTTATCTTCCTCTTCGGGTTCTCTGTTTACTGGGTCCTCGCCTGTACCCTCGGAGTCTTGTGCCTTCCCATTCTCAGAGAGATGGGGAAAGAGTCCTCGCATTACAGTCTCGGCAAATTCCGGGGAAAGGGATGCAGGAGGTGATCCCTTTTTTGCTCTCCTAATAATTGTTTTATACGGCTTTCCCCAAGGATCTTTCTCTATGGATTCACAAAGTTCGTTCCAAGTTCTATTCTTTTCTTTACTTATCATTATCTGCAGCCTCTTTTTTCCCTTCTTGTCAAGGAAGGTTAGGATTTCTCTTTCTTCATTTCTTTTCCTCTTTCTAGCTCTCTGTATTTTCCTTCTTAATTTTTGAACTTTTGCCCTCTCCTCTTTGATCTCTTGGTTCCACCATGGGTTATTTCTCCTCCTGCATCCCTTTCCTTGGCCGATTTTTTCTAAAGATTCCTCGCAGACCTTTTTGATTAAAGTTAGGAACTTTCCTTCTTGCTCCATTGACCATTGATTTCCCTCGTTGATTTCCTCTTCGGCCAGTGACCTATCCAGAGCTTCTTTAAGCTTGGTGAGGCCCTGGCGGTTAATTCTCCATCTGCAAATATTTGAATTAGTTTCCGTTCGATTTTTACCCGTCATTTTCAGTTCTGATAATATATATTTGTGGTCTGAAGCAGTTTCCTTGCTCAGTACTCTAGATATCAAACCATCGTTTCTAGCAAGGTCGAGCGTCGTAGCCACAAAATCCAGGTATGAGACCGATCTTCCTTTTTCGAAGGTAGGACCCCCCAGTGGCCACACCGGAGCTATTTCGCAGCTTAGCAGGGAATCAAGAAGTATCGTGCCCTTTGTATTCTGCTCTTCAGAGCCCCATGCTGGTGATCTTGCATTGAAGTCTCCTCCGAGAATGATACTCCTTCCCTTGCTCTTTTCCTGCTTAACGAACTCTAAAATTCTATCTATTTTGAGAGTGTATGCATCTTCCGTGGTGCTAGGAGATAAATAAATGCTGACAAAAATTATATTCCTGATCCTTACTGCCACGAAGTCTTCTCCTATTTTGTCTCCGTCTTCTTGTCTGATGATTCCGTTATTTTCCGTTACCCAGATGGCCGCTGTTCCCTTCGTGGAATACAACCAGTTTCCGGGGTTATACAAGGGTTCCGAGATTAAAATCAGGTCCGCCTTTAGTTCCAGAGCAGCCTGGGGAAGTAAGTAGTGGGCCAGCCTGCAATGGTTCAGATTTATCTGTAAAATTTTTAGATTGAATTTTGTTTTGAACTCCCAGCTAATTGCTGCAAATATTTTTTATACTGCGGACAGTTGGCCGCTCCGGCTACGTGTTCGGCCTTGGCTGCTGGTACCCCCTTTCTGGTACAGAGGACACAGCATCGGATCGCCTGACAGCCGTTGATCTGGTGGCCGATTACTCCACACCTTCTGCAAAGCTCCTGGCCTTGGGTATCTATATTACAATTGTAGGACATATGACCGTATTCGTGGCATTTAAAACACCTTACCAAACTTTGTGTCCTGTTGACTCTGCAGTTGGTGAACCCGATTTTTATTTTACTAGTACCCTTTAGTTTTTCTAGAGCCTTCGCCGGAAAATTGACAATTACCGTTTTTGTCCCGCCGAAGCCAAACCTTGACGTTTTGATTTTTACTTCATGTAGTTCCAGTTTTATTTCCCTCGCAAGTTCTGTGATAATTTCTTCCTTTTCCAAGGTGGGGTCAACATCCTTGATTTCGAAGGTTACTTTCGGTGTTAATCTTCTCACAACGTGCTCTTCGCCTAGGGTTTCTTTGACTATTTTTTCGAAGCCTATGCCGTTGGTAGTTTTCTCCATCTCGATGATGAGGTCGCCTCCTCTTGATTTTCTCACCGTTCGTATACCTTCCATCTTGCTGCCTGCATTAGTTTTCAATTCTTTAAAGAGATCGGCGAAGGTTTTGGTCCCATTTGATTTAATCATTATTGCCTCCGTTTTTGGGGGAGCGGGGATTCTTCTTTTCTTTTCTCTCTCTATCTCTTCTTCTCTTTTCTTTCTCAGAGTCTCTTCTTCTTATCTCTTCTTCTTATTCAACTGCCTTCTTTCTTCTGCTTTCTTATTTCTTTCTATTACTGTATAGCCTTCACTGTCCTCTTGGTTTCTGTCTTGGCTCTCGGTATTACTACCCTTTCCTCTCCTTCTTCTCTCTGTCCCCTCGTCTTCCGTTTCTGTGTCCTGTGCTTTTTTTGGTGCACCCGAAATCTGTGGAATCACCTATTTTAGTGTCTTTTTCCCTTTACCTTTGTTGGGCGCTGTCTCTCTTGTTCCTGAAAAACCAGGTCCGAGCTCTATCGGTGAGCTTTGCGTGCCTATGTCCCTAAGGTGAATACTATCTTTTAATCGTTTGTTCTCTAGTCTGAGTTCGATATTTTTGAGCTTAATTATAATAGATTCGGTGTTCCTATCTGCTTGCCCAGCGTGAAGCTTGATACTACTCTTAAATCTATTGGTCGGATCGGATGTAAAATTTTTTATTTTCCTCGTTGAAGTCTTCGTTTTGCTCAGAAGCTTTCCCAATTCCTTGATGAATTTTAGAATGTCCTCATCGTCTTCTTTTCCGTCTTCGCCAATAGGACGTATACCCTAGTACGTACTCGCCCAACACCGGCGCCGTTAGGGACTATTCATACTTGCCGGGACCGGTTGATTCTGCGGCCGGACTCTAGGCCTAATGCCATGTTAACCGAAAATCGGATGCCTTCGTTCCGGCCGTTGGACTAATCCCCTCGGCAGCCGTTTATCTCGAGGCCGGCAAGCGGCTGATCATTACCAGATGCCCTTTCGAGAGCGCGTTGACAGTTCCCTGCTGTGCGTGGCACAAAAAAAAGGTTTTTCGGGGCCCCACAGCTCCTTAAGTAAACTATCGGTATCTCTCCTCTACAACATTATGGAGATAGGAATCGTTCCTGCCTCTTCGTGAAACAGCATCACACATCCTTATATATTAACGTAAATTATACATATATTGAAAACGAGAATATTTGTTTTTTTTTTTAAGGAAGTATCCACATTAGGAAGGGACTATGTCTCGAATTTTGATGACATTGAAAAATGTTGTGGTCCAAGTGAAAGTGGAAGAAATCCGAAACAATAATCCCAAAAGTGTTCGATATCGCGTGGAATGACTCAATTACATGATAATTTGTAGAATAAGAAGAATTAATTCCACATACATTGCATCGTTTTGTCTTACGTCACGAAAAAATGTATATGGAAACTGCTACATTTTTGTCCATAATGACCTAAAAGTGATTAGATGGTAGGTTCCGTGGCAACAATGCGATGGCGTATCTATCTCTTGTCCAATGAGACGAGGCAGTAGATGTAAACATAGCCACTCGAGTGCGAGAGAGTTGAAGTTACCCTTACAAGATAATTAGCAAAGGACGCACGCTGGGTGCTTCACTGTCTCGGTCTCGTTGGACAGAGTGTAGGTACGACTGCGCGGCTGATTGGATCAGAGTGCAAGGGACACGCCTCGTTTCACACGTATTTTCGGCTACAGTCGAAATATTGGCTACAGCGATCACATATACTATGTAGCGTGTGACGTCGAAGCCAAAACACTGGGACTACGGGCGCGGCTGAGATGGGCATAGGCAGACCTAACGATAGTTTTTTTTTAACTCTCCGGAGTTTTTACTTATAATCATTTATAAGATATAGAGTATTTTTGTTCGGAGTTTTATTGTTCCTTATAGTTTGAACTATTACTTCTTAACATTACAACTCAGATGAACAATTTTCCTTCCATCCTGGAAAGGCACCACAGTTATTTAAGATGGAAGTGGGATAAAATAATTTGTCTTTATGAAACCCTGTTTTATTAAACTGTATACGTGCTCATCCGTAATCCAGAAAGCAATTGTGACATTAAAATTTCATTATTCTGGTCATCAAGATACAATTGTAGATAAGAAAAATATTATACTCCAAAACGTAGAGATTTAACACAATATGAAGAAATAAGCATTACAATTCACAGAATTTTAATGAAGGAAGACAGAGCTAAACATATAATTTAACAATGCTAAAATTTATTTGTGAAGCTGAATTTTATTGTTCCTTATAGTTTGAACCATTACTTATTAACATTACAACTCAGATGAACAATATTCTTTTCTCTACTTCAAAAATGGATTCTGTGCGGATGCTGTCGTGGCACCCGGCGTGACTCAGCTTCCGGAGAGCATCGGATGACCTACACCGGATGCCCAGCTCTCGGCGGATGCATAGGCATCCCCGGGGTGTAGAGGGGATTAAACTGTTCTTGTGTTAGGTAGCGAACCTCCGCTGTGTGCGGCTCTTAGCTTTTGTTGCGAGCATCTCGAGCGCCTTCTCAGGTTGCCTTGCTAGGGTTCCGGCAAATATGAATTAGGAAAACGCGGTAGTATTCATACTAACGTTCGCCTCCGGCAAGTATGAATAGACTCTTACTCGTTCGCGGGACTAGCCCACAGGACGAGCTCCGAACGCGGCTGTGACTGAACGATGACTAAACGTGCGAGGCGCGAGGCACGGTCGCGGATCGGAGAGCGAGTCGCAGGAATCGGGAAACGGATCTCGAGGAGGGGGAAGAGAGCCGAAGTGTCGCTGCGTCGTAGTGCTCGGGAGCACTGCCTTTCCTCGCACAGGACGTATACCCTAGTGCTCGTACGACCAACACCGGCGTGCTCACGCACGCACACGGTAGTATACCATAGGACGCGCGTTTACACGCGGCTGCGAGAAGTCCGGAGCTCGGAGATGTTACTCCGAGAGCTGCTCCAGGCCAACTCCGGTTCTGGCTTTTTTTTTTTTTAAACAGGATTAACCTGGAAATTTACTTTGAGGGTTTGGGTGTTAAAGGTACCTAGAACAGAGGCTCTCTAACCTTTAAGCATAATGGATATTTCTGGTAATCGATTGATAGGTTGTGATTAGCGTGAGCTAACATGAGGGTGAATTATAAGAAAATTTACAAAAAACTTATAGACAGGCTTGCAAATAGTTTGCGGCTTTAGGGTAAGCAATTTGTCCCCCGATGGAAGCTGGAGCTAGCCGGTACAGGGTGTCCTAGGAAGAGTCCATGGGTCCGAGTATCGACGAGTCATCTTTCCATCTTGCACATCCGCTTTTCTCCTAAAGCTCAGTTATGGCTTTAGGGAACGTTTAGCCGGTCAAGCAGCCGTAGCAGACCTCCCGGGCTGAGGGGAGGGGGAGGAACGGAGGGTGTCGGATTTTGGCCAGGAGCCGGAACAGTGGAGACGGACCTGCAGGAATCGATGATAGGTCCAGAGGGAAACGAATCCTAGGAGAATAAGGCAGTTGGTCTCTCCAGTGCTATTTGTCGTATCAATGGATTTTGATGATCATATGGTTTAAACCCACTGACCAGGGCATGAAAAACCTTGTCAAGCATGGGTGTATCGGAAAAGGTCGCCGACCGAACGATACTTAGAATGAGGAGGAGCCGGAATCGCACAGCGCTGTGCGTCGAAGTTGAATGAAAAAGAGTCTGTGACGAACACGTGTATTTGGATGAAAGTGGACTGTACTTTTGAACTGTATGAAAGTGAACTGTATTTGAAACTGTATGGACACTGTACGTTGAAATATACAATAAATATGTACACGAATAACGCGTTGATTAGCGAGTTGAAACCAACGATTAGGAAGAGCGCAGAGAAAACAGGACCGAGTCGCACGACGGTTGAACAGCGAAGAAGGAAGCAGGATTCGGAGCGCGACCGAATTCTGCCTTCCTGAAAGTCGCGTATTGGTCCTTTTTGGATCACGCGATGATCCATGATCGATCATTGGGTCGCGATCGATGGATCCCGAGGGGAAAGACGGGGGTAACGCGAGCTGGCGTAACGGCTTTCCGCGACACCGCGTTCGGTGGCCGACGTCACGGCGGGGCAAGAGGAGCGCGAGACGAAAACCCCACCGCGAACGTTCGCGCAATCGCGAACAATGGGGAGGTCTGATTTTATATGTATTTCTGAGGTGGGGTGATCCATAGGTAGGTTTAGGATAATTTTAATTGCTTCATTTTGCACTCTTTGTAATGAGATGAGGTGGGATTTTGCTGCAATGTGCCAAAGGTGAACTCCATAGGTTATGACTGATCGAATGCAAGTTTTGTAAATTAATATCTTTAGATGTGTTTGAAGCTTTTATTTTTTGTTAATTAATATATTGGCCGCAGCAAGGGCTGCAACCGCTTTTTTTTCCTATCGAGGACTGCAGGTCCCCACCTCATTTGGGAGTCTAGGACCACTCCCAGATATTTGACTTTGTCTGACCAGTCGACCTCATATTTGTTAATCTTTAATTTTGGAAGATCATTCATTTGAATTTTTCTTTTCCTGGTGAAAAGGATGACCTGAGTTTTGGAGCTGTTCAATGAGAGCTTCCAGTTGTTGAAAAATTTGTCAATGAGGTCAAGATGATCTTGCAGTATATTCACTAGGGTGGAACTCCAGGTTGATCAGTTTTGCGATAAGTCCATTATGCCAGACTGAATCGAATGCTTTATTGAGATCCAGTAGGACCATTCCGGAGTAGCGTCTGATGTTCATTTAGTGGGTGTGAAATTGGGCTGTACGCACCAGCTGGTGGATCGTAGAGTGACTGCTTCGGAATCCAAACTGTGAGTCTATGAGGATGTTTCTCTCGGCGATGTGGGATTTTAGTAGGCCGTAGATCACCTTCTCAAAGAGTTTGCCTAATATGGGCAAAAGGCTAATAGGTCTATAGCTTGAGGGGAGCCTGTGATCATTCCCGGGCTTGGGGATAGGTATGACTTTGGCTATTTTCCAAGCTTGAGGAAAGTAAGCTAGTTTGATGCAAGCTTTGAAGATATAGTAAAGCTGTACAAAGGTGTTCCTGGGAGCTTTTTTAATTAGATTTGGTGCGAAACCATCCCAGCCGCAAGCTTTCCTGGGTTTTAACCTGTCTGCTAGTATCCTGATATCCATCGGGGAGAGACGAGAGATTAAGTCTATGCAGGGAGAAGGAGAGGTGAATTCTTTCAGATGGAAGTTTGCAACTTTTTGGTTGATCAGAAGTTGGAGGGGTGATTTCTGGTTGTAGGCATCCTCGAACACCCGGCTGAATTGTTCGGCTAATAGTTGAGCTTTTATGGAATTTTGGTCGTGATAGGATCCAGAATCATCCAAAAGGGGAGGGATGTTTGTTGGTTTTTTCATTAATTTCCGGAAGACTGGCCAGAAGTTATGAGAGTTTTTTGCTTCTTGAATCTGTTCCTGTACTTGCATGTGTTTGAGCAACCTGACTCTATTCCGTATGGCTCCATTTAATTGTTTGTAGAACCCGAGGAAGATCAAGTTTCCGTATCTTTGCCATTTTTTCCTGGCTTTATTTCTCAATCTGATCATAAATTTTAATTTTTCATCAGGAAGGATGAATTTGTCAGGAGTGTTCACGAAGGATGTGGATTTGTAAAAACATGATTTGAGAAACCTTTGGAGATGGGAGACTTTTCGGTCAATGTCATCGGCATGTGCTTTGTACGTTTCCCAGTTGGTAACTGGGGAGGAGGTGGCGAAAGAGTGTTTGTGTTCCGACATTAGCAGGACAGGGCGATGATCGGAGGACAGGTCTTCGGTAACATCGCACCGGAGGTTAGTATAGGTGTCCGCCAGGAAGAAATCAATTTTTGTTGGCATACAGTTAGGCCGAAAAAAGGTACAAGTGGGAGGTACGATCAGCGAGTAGCAGTTGCTTATCATATGATCTTCAAGGGTCCTACCATTTGTATTGGATCTCGCTTTACTATTCCAGGAGGAATGCTTTGCATTCAGGTCGACACCAGCAATGAATGGTAGTCTGAAGTTTGTGATGGAATTTAGAGCTTCAGGATCTAGTTTTTGGTCAGGGCAGTAGGCAGAGATTACTATGAGAGAAGGGTTAGAGAGCTTTATGGCTATCGCTTCAAGGTTTTTGACTGGTTTAAGGTTGTAGGGTTGAAAACGAAGATTTTTGTGGACCAGAATGGCCACACCTCCACGGGGCTTCCCATCAGCCCTGTCGCCTCTGATTATGTTGTAGTTTGTGAGAAGAATATTCATTGAGGGGGTAAGCCAAGTTTCTTGGATCATGGCTATTAGAACGTTATTAGAGGTCATGAAGAGTTCAAGTTCAGGTATTTTTGGAAACAAGGAACATGCATTCCAAGTCATGAGGGTCCCAGGGAGAGATGGGGTGAAAACAATTATGAAAATAATTGCTGAGCAGCATCAAAGAGAATTTCGATCTTGTCGAACGTGGTTGTGCACGAAGCAAGCTTGGGGCGAATTGCCTTTAGGATGGGAACAGCTCTTTTAAAGAAGAAGATGGCTTCTTTAAATAACTCGCTGGTTTCCGAGGATCCAAGAGGTCCAGAATTCAGGTTATGGCTGGGAAGAGGGGAATGCCCTTTTACCACTTCACTAAAAGATCTGTCACCAATCAGAGCAGACGCTTGACGAGAAGGAGTAAGATCTAGGGGTGGAGATCGATGGTTTGTGGTAGAGCGTGGGGAAGGACGCGGGGTTGATTTTCTATTAATATAGGTTAGTAAGCTGGGACATTGTGAGAAATTGGCAGTGTGGATTCCATTACAGTTCGCGCATTTTGCTGGAGAATCTGGGGATTTTTGACAATCTTTAGTTAGATGATCAAGTCCACACTTGGCACATCTAGGGACCTTGAAACAGTTTGCAGACGCATGGCCGAACGCTTGGCATCTGTAGCATTGCGTGTAGTTTTTGGATTTGACGAATCGTTCCCAGTAGACCCGGCAATGAAATATAAAACCAACTGTCTTTACATGGGATAATTTTGTGCCAGGGGGAAAGGTGATTTTATAGAGCGAGTTGTTAGGGGAAGTTTTAAAAGAGACTATGTTAGTGGGGTGTAAGTTTAAGAGCTGGAGTTCTGAAGCTAAGGAATCAGTGTCAATAAAGGGAAGTCCTTTAAGCACTGCCGTAAACGGTTTTTCAGTGGGGAGCGCAAAGGTGTGAAAATTAAAGCCTGCCTTTTGAAACGCCAGTTTGGCCTCAGAGAAGATTTTAGAGTCATTGAAATGCAATCTAACTTGATTACCCAGATATTTTAGATAGAAATTTTTTCCTATTTGGTTTTCAAGTTCATTACTGAAGTTCAAGACTTCATTTTCAGCTAAACGAATATACATCGGCGGTGGGCGAGATAAGGGTGTAGAGTTGTTTGGATTTTTAGTGTTTGCAGTGAGATTGTTTGGTAAAGGTTTTGGTTTTTTACTCACGTTAGCGGAGTTTATCACTGAGGACTCGGCAAGGTTTTTGAAGGCATCAGAAGAAAAAATGTCAAATCTGTTGGAGGTCGGGATATTTGCGTTGTTTATCCATGCGTTGTTGAGGTTGGGGTTGGAGTTGGAGTTGGAGTTGGAGTTGGAGTTGGAGTTGACGTTGGAGCTGACGTTGGAGTTGGGATTGGAGTTCAGCATGGTGTCCTTACGTTGTCTCTTGGGTACAGGAGGTAATTGATTGAGGGTTGAATGCTCTTCCAGGATGTGAGTCGTTAAATTCGACGATTTTGTTTTTTCGCCGGCAATGCGGCTAACATGGCCGGAGGGGCCAGGCTCCGCCGTTTTGGAGAGACAGGTCTATCACTTGGTTTTATATAATGACTGGATAGGATGCGTTAGACAAGGAACTGGGTAATCTTGATAATTTTAATCATAAATCGGAACAAAGAACGATTTTTAAGATCACTGATAATATGAACAAAAGTAACCTCGATGTTTACTCGGTCAAAGGTAAGAGCTGAATGAACGGAGAATGATTGTGTCGAATGAGCGACTTTGTGAAATTTTTTAAGATGACTAGATTTTTGAGCGACTTTGTGCCTTGTGTCGAATGGAGGCCAACTCCGGTTCTGGCTCGTTTCTGCCGAAACCTTATAGACGAGCGCGGACCACAACGAGAGCCTTGCTTCGAGAAATTTTCGATTGGCGACGGCGCTCGCGGATTGGTTCGCGCTTAGGTCACGTCAAGGATTGGTTCGCGGGAGGGTCTCGTCGCGGATTGGCTCGCGCTTGGGTCGAAACCGCGAGCTCGCGACGGAACGCGAAAATTTCGTCGCAAAGTTTAACGAATTTTCTCAAGGTTGAAAAGCGTTCGTACCATAATCTCCCTATTTTTGCCATATTCTACAACGTTTCAGCTTTAATTAAAAAAAATTTCATTGCTCTACCTCATTTCTATCGAAAGTTCTTTGATTTTGAATCCGATTTCGTCCAAATTGCCCACTGTGCGACGTCGCGACAGAATACTTTCGAATCGCCTGCAACGAGCGCGGTATCTTTGGAATCTTCGAGGCGCAATATTTTTGAAATTCCTGAAATTCATCAAGAGGAAAATCAGCATCTATTCGAGAATCTTAGGCCTTTGACGCGCAAATATTTGCATAGATCTTTTACCGGACCATCAAAAAATATCGACAACGTGTACGGAGTATATATGCGCGATGATAAGTTGATTCTTGGAAATGCAATGTTCGACGTGAACAACAACGACAATATCGTCATTAATGGAACGGCATACAAGGGAACTCACGGTTTTTACGAATTGATATTCAAAAGAATTCCGACGAGAAGCTGTACACCGAGGATGATACGAAAACATACAAACGAATTATCGTTGTTACGCGTGCACATCGACGCGGAAATCAAATAATGGGGAACAGGGATTACAAGTATAAAAATATTATAGGACCAATGTTCGCACGAGAAAGAAAGGGAATGAGAGTTCAGCTTCCAACTTTTATACGCGTGACCAAAAGTCCAATCGATTATGTGCATTGGGATGATCCAAACGAGCTCGTCGATCGTTTGAAATTGTTGATTCCTTCGGAGAATGCTGGTCATACCAGCCATAACAATGAAATAATGTCCATCATCGAAGAACTTCGCGAAACCAGTTTAATTATAAATTAAAGCGCACGCGCATTCGTTGAGTTAGTAACAAATGAAATGTGTTTGGTGTTGACCGACGGTCGGAGTCGCCTGGGGGCCGGGAGCACTCAGAAAATGAGCGCGCGAGGAGGCAAGGAGAAGACGGGAGAATCGGAATGTTGTCCTTTCGGTTAAAATGCACTTTATTCACTCGATAAAGACCGCAGCCCTGTCGGTGTTCGTACGATAATCGGAAATCTTGCGCGTGATCGTCTCTGCGATGAATCGCGCCGGAAATCTTGAACGGCACCTTGACGAGGGCCGTCGCGATCGGAAAATCTTCAACGCGAGCGTCGGAAAATCTTGTCGAGAGCAGAATCACGCAACGCGACGCGGAAGTATCGGCCGGTCGAAGAACAAAGCCGCTGAATAGTTCGACGGAACAAAGTATTGAAAATCGCGAAAGGATAGTACGAGAATGAAGCTGATAGATACTAAATTTGACTCGAGCGAGAACTGAGAAAGAAGAGAGCTGCTCCGCCAGGGGAGAGCTTAAATGTTCTTCGATAGGCAGACGTGGCTGTACGCTATTGGTTATGATCGATCGTATGATACCGGTAAACACACGGTTGAGATTTGAATAGAGGAGGTTTACCGTCAATGAACTCTGACAAATATTATGCGACCTCGCCCAACGGTAACGAGCGATCGCTACGTGACTCGGTACACATTAGAAAAAAAGGGAACTGGAGCGAACGCTTGGCGGTTGTCGTAGTCAGTTGTCGGTTGTCGGTTGTCAGAATTCGAATCCCGAACAAAATGTCTGTTGGCAAATTAGCTGCATAGTTATGGCGCGACAAAATGCGTACTCGCTGGAATTGCTGTGAAACAAATCAAATTATATCGTCGGGAGGAGGAGGATACGATGGCTACGAAAACTGGAATCTGCGAGATGAAAAATCTGGAGATGAAACTGGACGAGGTATATCAACAAATATTACAGATCGAACATCTGTATAAGCGATTCGAGTTCATGATAATATGGAAGACGACTAGCTTGGGTTGTGGTGTGGAAGCGGAAAAAAATGTCGGATCGCCTGCTACGACAGCTGGGGTTGTCGCATATGCAACGTAGCCGAACCTGTGAAAAATACGGACGCGATTAAGAAAGTATACGCGGATCGTTGTTATTCCAGCGTGCAAAATAAAATTTCTACGGTTAAAAAAACACTGGCGAAAGACTTGAACGCGGCTAACGCGAAGTGGAAGTCCGAACTACTGACTAAGATAAATAACGATCGATACGATATTAGTAAGAACGTCAAATCAATCGATTCGAGTATGGACGAGATCAATGCAAAAATCAATGACTTGGATTGGTCGCAAGTGCAAATAGTTAAGGCTTCAGAACAGAGATTAAAAGATGACATAGACAAGGTCGTAGATGATCGGCTGACGAGCTTCCGAGAAAGTTTTCAACGCATAATGTAGAAATTGATTGCGGACGAGTGCGTGAAAAATCACTCGTAATTGACATAAGCAATGACGTCATCCCTTTTAAAATATAATAATGACATCATATTACCCCCCCCCCCCACTGCCACCTTCTAAAAGGATGATTCTCGAAAATAGAGAATCACATCATTTTGTTGACAATCTTGGATCGTACTTGACGCTCAACGTAACAACGACGAGCAGCGGCAGCGGGAAATCATCCTACGAACTTACAAGACAAGTTATTCGAGACGTTACGTCGAGTCTCGGCACGAAATCACAAGATAGGAAGGTCATAGATTCAATTTCCAATCGTAAGAATACAAAACGCATCGTCGCGCCATGGAAGGACAATGTCAGCGACAACAGCAATGTCGTGCCATTCGCCAGATTATTACTCGATCTCTCAAGTGCGATACGTAAACACAGTCTACGCATGTCGGACGACAAAGAGGCGTTTTCGACGCCGAGTTTCTATCTATAGAAAATGTAAAAGCTCCTATTAAAAACACCGATGTGGCGACAAAGGGTTACGTGGACGATCTTAGCAACGGCAAGGCGATGACAACTACGAGCAACAACGAATTTTTCGATGCGAAATCTCGACGTATTCGAAATTTGGGGACGCCGAGCGACGCCAACGATTCGACGACAAAACTTTACGTCGACACATCGATCGATTCGCAGAAACAAACATTTGTCAACGAATTCTATAAGAGCTTCGAGGATGTTCACGACTTGCGAGACAGGATCGAGCGCATCTTCGGAGCTGCGACGAACAACGAGCTCGCGAGTAGGTCGAACGACGAGAAGCTGAAAGATATTGAGAAACGCATACAACAGAATCGTGAGAAGCTGAAAGAACTCGAAAAAAACCTAAATCAAAATTATAGTGGAATTTTCCGTGAGAGATTTGTCGAGCTCGAAGATAGTCTGATTGATATATTGTAACGCAAGCACAGTATAGATCGTGAAAAATTGGGCGCTGTCGTGAAATTTTCGAGTAAAATCGAAAACAGACTTTCGACCGTGGAATTAGAAATCGACGACGACGATGATGTGACGTAAACTGGGTAAAAATATTTGAAAAAAGGAGAGTGGGAGTTACCCAGCTCTTTATCCCGTTCTTTACTGACAAAAAGTATAAGTTTATTTAAGACAGAGTTACAAAACGGAGGTTCAGCCAAGATTGACTGCCCTGGGAATGTTCCCATACCTATAGCTTGACCTTATTGATTAGTAATGCATTTTTTGGGGGCTTTTTTTTAGGTGATTTGACTAATGCTGTTGCGTACGCGTGTATCGAGAAATGCTGTGGTGTCGAGGTGAATGCTCGGGGAATGCTGACTTGTGCAAATGACTCGGGAAATGCTGTGGTGTCGAATGGAATATGATCTGGTATAGCTCGGGGATTTTTAGGGCGTTACATAATGGGCGATGGGTAAAGAAAAGGAGAAATTGATGTAAGAGTTACATGCTTCAGCGAGACGTTTCGTCCCCCGTAGACGGGTGATCGTGCGATGACTCGACGATCTTTGGCATGCCGATATCGTCGAAGTTCAACAATTATACGCTAGATAATCGAGAACATCCGTATATTCTTACGATAATCAACATATTTGCTAAAGACGCATGGGCGGTTCCTTTGAAGAGTAAAAATGCGAACGACATGTGCAAAGCTTTCGTGTCGGCATTAACCCTTTCGTCCCGAACGGTACACATATGTACCAGCCTGATTCCAAAATTACTGATAGGCCAAGAAAGCAATGTGGGCATATGGCGATTGTACCACACCGGTCTTTTCAAAAAGGAAACCCTGTGTACATATGTGTACCACCTTTCACCCCCTACCCCTATTGTGATAGGAAAAATTTGAGGGTGAAAACCTATTATATTTAGTTCAACTTACATATCCATGACACTGTAATTGTTAAAATTTCAATTTCTATATTCAGGGACGAAAAGGTTAAAGAAGAATGGCAGAGTTACAAACAACCTACAGCCACGAACATCTAAAAAAACACAACATTCACCACTACTCGACGTTCAGAACCATGAACGCTTACATCGTAGAACGTTTCAATCGCACATTGAAGAATAGTATGTGGAAATTCTTCTCGTTCAGCCGAAAATATCGTTGGATCGATGTGCTTCCCACGCTGATCGAAGACTGCAATAATAAAAACATCGCACTATCCGTATGCGACCCGCAGGTGTAAACCGCAAAAATGCCAAGCATCTTCCCAGATAGTACACTGACGTATTAAAGACGACTTGAAAGTCCTACGAACGTCTTCCGAACGTCTCTGGAACGTCTCTGGAACGTCTTTGTTACAAAACTGTACGTCTTAAAGACGTCTCGGAACAGACGCCTTTAAGACGTCCATAAATGTTAATTAAAATGGAAACAAATATACATATGACATAAGTCATGCGAAAAGGGATTGGGAGGGAAAAAACAAATTTCGTGAAAAACGAGTTCAAAGTATTGATTTTATTCATTATAAAATTTGAACTTAGAATTAAAATTAAAATTAAACAAACTTAAACTTACAATCAAATTAAAATTACAATTACAATTACAATTACAATTACAATTACAATTAAAACTAAAACTAAAATTAAAACTAAAATTAAAATTACAATTAAAATTAAAATCAAAATTAGAATCACAATTACAGTTAAAACTAATATTGAAATTAAACTTCAAATAGCTTATTAATAACGTTGTAACGATCCTACTCTCTGACGCGAGCCTCCCCTGCCCGCGCACCAGCGGAGACCGCCGCGCGCCGTGGCCGATCACACCGTAGACGCGGCGCGCCAGTACAGACCGCGACTGCGAGAGGACCAACGCCACGAAGGCGCGCTCTCGCGAGTAAAGATGATCGGCCACGGGAATAAGTACCGCCGCCGGGCACGGAGGAAATCAGTCCGAGTGACGAGCTACACCGGTCTAATAGTAAAATATACGAACGACCATCGTGCTCCAAACCCGAGGCTGCTTTTTACCTCCACCTCTTTCTCCTCCAACGGGTCCGACGGTGACCGCGGCGAGTGCCGCTCCCGTCGAGCATAACACGCTCCCCGCCAACCCTCCGTTTACGAAGAGCGAGAACGGCGACCGTCCCGCTCTGCCCGGTGCGCGGAGTGTTAACAGGAGCACCGGACACTATAGAGCCTCTAGGCACGAACCCTAGTGCAGGCCGATGAGGCCCCGGGCTGTCGTCGAGACGCCGTCTTCGTCCACTCCGATCCCCGGGCCAGTGCCCTCCCGACGCACCGGCTCCTCCTCGCCGGAGCAACCGACCGACCTGCCGCGCCCGCAGTGCCCCGCGCGCCGCGTAGCCAGTAAGCTGTATCCTAGCCGTAGTCTGTAAGCAGTCGCCAGTAAGTTGTATTATAGGCGTAGTCATTAAGCCGTAGCCTCTAAGCCGTGATCGTTCTGCCGCACCCTTGCCGATAAGCCGTAGTTTTTAAGCCGTACCATGGCCGCCGAGACGCCTCCGCCGTCACCGTACCGACGAAGTGTACAAAGTAGATAGTAAGGAATAAACCAATACTCAGCCGAATCTCGTCCACTCATTCGCGGCTCAGGAACCCCGCACGACCGACTGAGCCGGCACACTCTCCCACACCGCCGATCGTTACAACGTTTTTGCGGTCAGCCGCCCTCTTCAACCATAATTTTATAGGCGTTTTTGCGTCTCTCCTACTGCCGTGGACATTGGCCCTTTCTGCAGCACCTTGAGTAAGAATTTCTTTTTTTTAGTGATATGCATATGAATCATCGTTATTATGGTAACACCAAATTAAGGGTAATAATTACACATTACGAGTTCCGCGATCTTGAAGCAGTGGAAGGGTTTCTTCCCTTTCCTCCCCATCCAACTATACTGCAGAGCTATTTCATTTGTTAGGAGGGTCGTGAGTACTCTTTTCACGAACGAATACACTGTAACGTTGGCCCTTTTCACCGCGTAGTGAGACGGGAGCGGGGCCAACTCCGGGAATTTACGGGCACTGAGGCCGGGCCGGGTACGGCCGTGAATACGCGGTCCTCCCGGTACTAACGCGTTCTCGAAGATTTTCCGAAGCCGAAAAAGAGTCTTCTGCTCGGGTGCCAGGCACCGGAAGGGTGCCACGCGAAACGCGACAGACTTTCGCCTTCGGCCGAGGCGGAGGGCGGGAGTCGAACCTTCGAGAACCACGAGAAGAACGAGAGGCGCGAAAGGGGTCGGGGGTTCGGACACGGAAATAGCGAGGACAGCCCTTACGGCAGGGCGCATCGCGCAGGCTGAAAAGATCGGAAAAACAAAGTGGGCTCTACAATATTTATTGGCGTCCGATTTTACAAGCAGGCGGCCACGTGGCCGCACCCGAGAGCCCGCGCTCTTTATACAATGATTGCGAATCGGTGTCGGTATCGCAGCGCGTGGGAGTCGAACGATAAAATAGTCCGCGTGTGTGCGGTAATTCGGCACGGGAGATTAATCCCGCGAAAGCGAGAGTTCTCGCGGCGCGCTTGTGATCGGCGCGATTACGGTGCGACCGTCGTGGCGCGATTTCGGTTCCGACGGATGGCGAACGCTCGGCGGAACGTACGCGGTACGCTACGCGACGAAACTCGGAACGAAGAACGCGAAGAACGGACGATTGCAATTTCTAACGACGGCGACTGCTCCGAGGAAGACTTCCGGGCGGTATTTCGACGGGAACTCGGCGTCGTATCTCACAGCACCGACGAATTCGGTGCGAGCAAAAGGCACGAGGCGAGAAGCGCCTCGGCACGCGAAAATTCGGGGAACGAGACGCGATACTACACGTCCGACGGACGACCCGCGTGCTCGCGAGACCGCGAGGACACGGAATCGCCGTCGACCGTCCTCGTCGTTCCCCCTATAGAATACCGAGAACCAACTCGCGACAATTACGACGAAGAAGGACCACTGCGTGGACATACCGTTCCCGCTCGCTTTGTCGCCTTTTTCTCCGCTTGTCGGCCCCGGCCGGCTCGGACGGGAGAGTACAGCTGTCGTTTTTCCTGCTGGCGTGAGGGCACCCACACACTCCGGTAACGTACCCGGGAGCCGGTAATCGACTGTGTACAACTTTAAGTTGCCAGCCATCGCACAGTGGCGAGTTCAGCCGAGTTCGTGGCCAAAATTCGTATCTTCAAATCTCTTGAATTATTGAAATAAATGACAACGATTCGACTCCCCTAAAGATGTCTGTTACGAGACGTCTTAAAGACGTTTCGAAAAAGACGAAAAAAGAAGGAAAAAGTAATTGGCGGCAGGTGTTAGAGCCATTGACCCGACATACCAGTCCGGATGAATGACGATGTCAGAAAGACTATAAGTAAGACTATAAGTTGATTTTTCTCATTATGATCTAATTCCACCATCAACCAGTCATGGAAATCCATGACTTTATTTTCATCTTCCAACTGGAAGATCAATGTTGGGTTATTTCTAGCCTCACACCCACAAAAAAAACATTCGGATCAACTTCATACGAAATCATCTGAGCAAGGTCTCCCTTAACCAAGACTATCTCGACTCCTGCATTCCAGAGTCTGTTCATACTAGTTGATATCTGGTCTGACAATGAAGAAGGTGGAGACCTGATGACAAACTTTCCTGAGCTAAAATCAAAGCCTTGAGTATCCCCTATTCGTATCATCGCTTAAAAAAAAAGATCACGCAAGCCAACCGTCTTCCCGATACAAGCCATGAGCGGAACCTGACTACATGACGTAGTTTCAATTAGTCTCTTCAATAGTTTTGTAGCCCATATATTGATGTGATCCTCTTCATTTATAGACGACCGCATCTGATCGCCCACGCCTGATATGTAAGGGCTATAAGTCGCTGTTCTGCTGGCATGATATTCCCAGTCAAACGCATTATATTTCGTTTTCAATTCAAAGCTGCAAACAACTTGCAGGTGTGAATCGAGCAACCTACAGTGGGTGTAGAAAGTATTCGTACACCAATAAATTTGACACAAATGTTCGTAAAACTGTTGTTTACTAATTATTTTTTTATAAACAATGAGTATTAACATATTCTAGGATATCTATAGAATAGATGCAGTGCTGAAAAAAAAGGATTTACTTGTATAACTTACAAAATTAACAAGAAAAAACACAAAATCGACGGAAATACACAAGCAATAACTATTCGTACAGTTCTTAAGTTCCCAGAAATTGACGAAAAAAACGCAATTTAAATTAATTTAACATTAGAAAATTAAAGAAAAGAATTAATTAATACTTTGTAGGATATCCTTTTGAGTTTATAATTGCTGCAATCCTTTTAGGCATCGAATTAACTAAATTCGATGTTACGTGTGGCGGGATTTTGTTCCACTCCTCTATGAGAGCATTTTTTAGGTCTTCTTTTGAGGAAATTTCATGTTTTTTAATCTGACGGTCCAAGTAATCCCACAAGTGTTTTATGGGGTTGATGTCCGGAGATTGCGGAGGAGTTTTCAGATACGCCGGGGTATTATGTAGTATCCACATTCTAGTATTGTACGCAGTGTGCTTGGGATCATTATCTTGCATGAAAACGAAATTATCTTTAATGTCCATTTTTTCTGCACTGAAAAGAAGATTGCACTTTAAAATATCAATATAAACCCTGTGGTTCATTATTCCGTCGATAAATTGCAATGTGCCAACACCAGCTGCACTCATGCAGCCCCAAACAGTTACGGAACCTCCACCGTGTTTCACTGTAGGCCGAAAGTTCTTTGGATTCAATTCTGTATTTTTTTTTTCTCCAAACAGTACAGTGTCCATCTGATCCAAAAATGTTGAATTTGCTTTCATCTGTGAAAATCACTCTATTCCAGTACTCCATTGGCGTAGTGACATTATTATTTGCGAATAGTAATCTTTTCTTTCTATTCGTTTCACTTACGAAATATTTTCTACGGGCTACCCGACCATGATATCCTTGATTTCGTAAAAAACTACGCACAGTACTAACAGATATATCCGTATTTAAATTATTTTTAAGGTGTT
Source organism: Halictus rubicundus (assembly GCF_050948215.1). Lineage (NCBI taxonomy): Eukaryota > Metazoa > Arthropoda > Insecta > Hymenoptera > Halictidae > Halictus > Halictus rubicundus. The sequence continues at coordinate 385,098 of NW_027488718.1, read as the reverse complement.
CAACTATTTTTATTGTACTTATTTTTGGATTTTGCTTTACCATTCGAATAATAACTCGGCCAGAATGATCATTAAATTCCCTTGGACGTCCACTTCTTGCGTTATTTTTCAGTGTTTTCCGAAGTCCGTACCTATCAACTATGCTTTGTATCGTAGATCGAGGTCTACTTGCAATGCGTGAAATCTCTGCCAAACTTTTACATTGATTATGCAAATTAACAATAATTTTTCTTTCTGCTATTGTAGTTTCCGCTCGCTTTCGCCCCATTTCTAAACTGTAACTGACAATACTACGAAATTTTCAATGCTACTGATATCACCAATGTTGACAAACATACTGACGATCCACGAAGGACCACGATCGACGGTCCACGATCCTCGATATGGTATGTTTACATTATAAATTCTCCTGTAAGCAGTTCAAATTGAGAACTGTACGAATAGTTATTGCTTGTGTATTTCTGTCGATTTTGTGGTTTTTCTTGTTAATTTTGTAAGTTATACAAGTAAATCCTTTTTTTCTGCACTGCATCTATTCTATAGATATCCTAGAATATGTTAATACTCATTGTTTATAAAAAAATAATTAGTAAACAACAGTTTTACGAACTTATATGTCAAATTTATTGGTGTACGAATACTTTCTACACCCACTGTATATATCACAGCATTTTGATATTTGTTTGTTTCATAATAATGAACCCTAGTCTTTCCGTTGCCGCATATTTTTCGATCTTTTCGAAACTCAACTTCTTCTATCATCTCCAATCCCCTTATGATCCGGCAAGGCATTTCATATACATCGCAGGTATCATTCATCACCGCGTAATGATATTCTTTGCCTATTTTGCGTGAGACAGTAATCACGCTAGCCACCTTCATGTTTTCTTTAGAAAGCCACACACCCTGATACCAGGAATATATGCACTGGTCAGAAGGCAATTTAGAAGATGATACTATGGTATGGGCCAAGACAACTCTAATGCATCCATTAGAAAAGAAAAAGAAAGGTTGTTTCTCTCTGATGACAAATTGCTCCTTGGAGCCACCAACTGTAGTCCACAATAACCAATAGGAGTCAGTAGCCCCGTAGCACCTCACACTCGAGTTGTTAGAACTTATATCTGGATGGACTTCAAAGGTGAAGTCTCTAACGATGTGTGAAGCCCAAACATTAGCCTCAAGACATTTCAAGCCCCAAGCACAATCATCTCCCATCTTGTGATACCTCAACCGCTGATCTTCGCGTTCGCGCAAAAACCCGAGAAACATACCCCTCGACAATTCCGATGGCTCGACCTCATCGGGCAGTTTTCCACCGATATCCGACACGTGTCCGGCAAAGATAACGTAATCGCGGATGCCCTATCGCGAATCGCAGAAATATCGAGCACCGTCGATTACGTAAAGCTTGCCGAATCGCAGCAGCAAGACGAGGAATTGCGCATGTTCCTACAGTCGGATTCGTCCCTAGTACTAAAGAGAGTCGCTCTTCCTGGGACAAGCACCGAGTTGTATTGCGATACCGCTACACGTACTTTGCGACCGTTTGTCACGAGACAATTCCGCAAACCGGTATTCGCCTCCCTCCACGACCTTGCTCACCCCGGCGTTAGAGCAACAGCGAAATTGGTATCCGAACGTTTCGTGTGGCCAGGCATACAGAAAGACTGCAAATTTTGGGCACGAGGGTGCGTACATTGCCAACGCGCGAAAGTTAGTAGACACGTGTCTACCCCGACGGGAAACTTCGCCGCACCCTCGGAGCGTTTCGACCACGTCCACGTGGACATTGTCGGCCCGTTGCCGACGTCGAAAGGATTCCGCTACTGCGTAACGTGCGTGGATCGGTATACCCGGTGGGCGGAGGTATTTCCCGTAAACGACATTACCGCAGAAACCGTAGCACACGCGCTATTATTAGGGTGGATCGCTAGATTCGGGGTGCCTCGACGGGTTACGACTGACCAAGGACGACAATTTGAGTCCGCTCTCTTCGAACAATTGTCGTCTCTTCTAGGCATCCGGCATCTACGCACGACCGCGTACCATCCGCAGGCGAACGGCATGGTGCAACGATTTCACCGCCAGTTGAAAGCTGAGATAGTTTGCCACGCCAATACCGATTGGGTCAACGCGTTACCCATCGTCCTCCTAGGAATACGAACGGCCTGGAAGGAGGACATTAAAGCGACATCCGCCGAAATGTTGTACGGTGAGACCATTCGTCTGCCGGGCGAATTCTTTTCGAACGCACAGACAACAAGCAGCAGCACCGAAGAATTTGTCTCACGGCTCCGCGATCATTTTCGGCAAATTAAACCGTCACAGGTTTCGCGTCACGGCGTTCGACGAATTTTTGTATTTAAGGACTTGTCGACAGCAACCCATGTGTTTGTGCGCCACGGCGGCTGCAAGCGAGCATTGCAGCCCGCGTACGACGGCCCATTCTGCGTAGTCGAGCGGCACCCGAAACACTTCAACATTCGTGTGAAGGACCGAGTGGTTCCGGTGTCGTTAGACCGTTTGAAACCGGCGTACTTGCTCCGCGACGATGAGCAAGACAACACTGACCCGCAACCGCGAAGCGCACCTACCGCACCAGTCGAACCAGACCGCATTACCAGATCAGGTAGACGGGTACGACTTCCCTATCGTTACGTCGCAACGTAATTCCGAATGTATATAAACCGCGTTTTAGATCAATTTGTATATAATAGTACTTTGTATTTATAAGTTAGCATAGTTCGACCGTACCCTAATTTTCACCAAGGGGGGTGGTGTGGCGACCGTTGTCCACCGACACTTCGGCGAAAGGAAAATATACGAAGGCACGCAGCCTCGCGCACGGCGATCGTCGCCCGCCGAAACTTCGGCGAAGGAAAAATATACAAAGGCACGCAGCCTCGCGCACGGCGACCAACGATCGGCGATGAAACATTGTATGTCGGTACCCGCGTCGTTGAGTCGCCGAATTCCTTCGCCGAAGAGCAGTTCGTCACGAGACGCTTAACGAGACACACCGAAATAAAAACTGCTGCAGCGAACGATATTTTGTGGTGATTTACATCCCGACTACTTCGTCTACCGATCCCACACCTGGCAATCCTACGTGATCGAGCTCACTAAGTCCTTCAACTTTATTACCTTCTATTTTACCCTTCGGACAAGTTTCATTTGGTGAGTGAGACAAAGCGCCTCTATGTGTTGCCACGAATACGTCACCATAAACATTCTTCAAAGGAAGTCCCAATGGGTCAACAACATGGGCTGATAAATAGAGGCAAAGCCCCTGATCTACCCATTCGTAGGTCATATAACCGCCTCCTATTTGACGATTCTGCAAGCCCGCAGGAGTGTGGTCTCGACAACGTATTGTCATAAGAGCGGCTTCCCAAGGTATGGGGTCTCCGTTTCCTAACTTCAGGCCTGATTCTTCAAGTAGTGGTCTCCATTCAAAGAACTTCTCTCTATGTTCGTGAGACGAAAAAACATCATAGGTCCATTGCATTTCTTGTCTCTTGTTGCAAATCATTTTCCGAGCAATAGTATTCACAAAAGGCAACCTCAGATTAACACCAATCGAGTAAATCGAATCCAGGTACCTCATTCTCATTGTATATCGAACTAGGAACTTAACTGATTGTAAAAGAATTAATGACCCAACTGTACAAATTAATTCAAAACTCAATAAGAGAGCAAAAGCGTAGATCAGCGTTTCTATCATCACCGCAACGCCTTCGTCATCGACAAGATTAAAAGTCAAGAACCAGACGATTCCAGATCTTGAAACCTTAATTAGTGCGGCTACTGGAGCGCTGATGTCTATTTCCAGAGCAAATACAGCCCTAGTCATCAGTGTTAAGTAAAGAAGAAGCAAAGATATTGCAGCGGCCATCAAATTACCTCTCATTAAACTATTCCAGCAGACAATAGTCAGTATTAGAATCGCCAAGATTTTGAACCAACTAACGCTCAACCAACTCAAAGCCAAATTAAATTTAAGTCTTAAGTAGAGCAGACACCACGATGTTTGTCACACTAGTTCTCAGAGGTAACCAGTTTTTGTTGGTGTCTTTGATATCGTAGGTCTTCACTTCTCCCTTTAGTGAAACGACAAGATGAGCAGATGCATTGCCGTGGCAATAGTACTCAAAACCTAGTTTGGATTCAGGCCTAACGAAAGCAACATTAGCTTGCAATTAAGTGCAACCCGGCAAAGAAGCCATAAGCTTGCATCTTCGGTTCAATGTGTTGCTTATCTCAACATAAGTTGACTGCCGAAAGCCCCGAACTCCAGGAATCGATTTAACGTCCAGTTGATCGAATTCGCACCAATCAATTCCCTCTCCAAATTTGAAATTCTTTGAAGACATAGCTTCGTTAATGGCTCGTTTTTTCCTTTCTTTGTTGTTCATTTGAATAATAATTCAAACTATACTTTTATACGGTATAGAAACAAACTAACTTAAATGTAAGAAACACCAACACCTAATAAGGAAATCTTAGAATTATCAGAAACGTGACAAAATTAACTAAACCTAATACAAACTTATTGAGTAATTTACTATTAAAGAATAACAAAACTAACCAAACCTAATGCAAACTTATTGAGTAGTTTAATATTAAAAAACGTTAATATATGATAACCTAAGCGTAATATTATGTAGATCTAACCGATTTATCGAAAGTTAATTAAGGTTAAATCAATCTAATATTGATTTTAATTCTCGTTTATCAACAAGTGTTCAGGATTCAAGCGTTGGAATTCGGCGGCTATTGTCCTAGCGGGCGACCGCTGTTTCATACGGTTTTTGTCTCGTATGTCAACACGCGGCAAGAACGCGTGTCGCTCTCATTGGCCGAATTTCAACGCTTGAATCCTTCAAATCGAGACAAACAAGGATTATCCGATTCGGGAGCACCAATCACGGTGCTCCACATTCGATGGTCCTTGTTATTTAAGGCACCTGCGCGTGCCTTCTCGCTCTCTTCATGTTCGCCTCTCGCATCGCTCTTGTAACTTTCGTCAGTCGTCAAGGTATATTCTAATAGTACTGTAATAGTTCTCGCGCCCGTTCGCTGATCTCTCGCGCTCTCAAAATACTCGTTTGTATTTTTCTCGCGCTCTTTCGCGCCGCGTTACGAGCCTTCTGCTTCGCGCCAAGATCTCCGTCGTCCGCGTCGAAGATTTCCGCCTCGCGACGGCACGTGTTTCGTGTCGTTCAAGATCTCCGCTTCGCGATCCGACGGCAGAAGTTGGCTCGCGCAAGATCTCCGCTCGTCCGCCGGCTCGCGCCTCTCACGGCGCATTGTAAGTGCGAGTGCTATATTAAAAGTGCAGTTCCACCTTTAATCCTCGCTCTCTCTCTGTCTCAACCTCTCATTGACCCATCCTGTGGATTCGTTTGCGCGCTCAAATCTGAGTGGTCCCGGCAGCAGGCTGCTCCGACCGTCGGTCGACGCCGAAACATTCTGGTCCTTCGAGCCGGATCGCGAATAATCCACGTGGTCAGTGAGAAACGAGGGAGAGATCGTGCATCATGGAAGACGCGATCGAAGTTCAGCTGTTGACGCAGCGCGCGATCGAGCGCGCGCTCGTCAACCTCAACAAATTGGGGAAAGCGAAGTGGACTCGCTCGACATTAATGACGAGGATGGCTCATCTGAAGGCCAACTGGACGCGGTTCGAGGCCGGGCACGCTCGACTCCTCGCCTCCACCTCACCGGACGCGAAGGCTGCACTTCCGTACTTCTCCGACGACCCTTTCTCGACGACGGAGGAAACGTACCTCGACGCTCTGGCCTCCATGCAAGCAAAACTCGACGAGCTCCCCAGCACTTCTGTAAGTCAGCTTGAACATACTTCCGACGGACAAGCGAGTCCCACGTCCGCCGCTCCGCTCCTTCCGAGCATCCATTTGCCGGAATTCGACGGCCGTTATGAGGCATGGGAGGCGTTCCGCGATCGCTTCACCGCGCTCATTATCGCGAATAAATCGCTCGCGGATGTCACGCGTCTCCACTATCTCATGTCGTCGCTCACGGGCCGTACCCTCGAATGCCTCGGAAATCTCCCTGTAACTGCCGACAACTTCGATATCGCGTGGAAGGCGTTAACCGCGCGTTACGAAAACCCTCGGCGCCTCATTAGCTCACATCTGACGTCGATGCTTGATTTGCCAGCGCTGTCTCGTGAATCCGCGTCCGATCTCCAAAATCTACGCGATCGAGTTTCTGTAATTGTTGCTTCACTCAAAAATCTCGGGCGGGCACCTGCCGATCTCTGGAACGATTTCCTTGTACATATCGTGTCGCAAAAGTTGGACGCGCCGACTCGCAAAGCGTGGAAGATCAAGACGGGTGACGATGTAGAGCCTCCCACGTTCGATGCACTCACGAAATTCATCGACTCTCGCGTTCGCGCCCTCGAGGAATTCGCTCCCAGTGCACCAGCGAGCTCTTCTGCGTTTCCCGTCGCATCGAGTCAAACCTCCGCCGGTCGATCTCGTGTACATGTCGCCACAGCGTCGCAGTCCGACAAAAATTCAAAGTCTCCGTGCCCCGTCTGTCGAGCCTCGCATATGCTCAGCTTCTGACCGAAATTTAACACACGTAGCCCTCGCGATCGACGGGATCTCGTTCACCGTTTCTCGAGGTGCGTAAATTGCTTGAGTTTAAAGCATCTTGTGCGGGATTGCCCGAGCAAATATACGTGCCGCGTGTGTCATCAACGTCACCATTCACTCCTCCACGACACTGAAGCTCTCCCCGCGTCACCTTCTCCGGCACCGACGCCCCTTCCAGAGGTGAAGTCTCACCTCGCGTCCACTCCGACCGAACCGGGCTCCGCCGTCTTGCTCGCTACCGCGTGGGTCCGAATTCACGCTCCGTCGGGCCATTCCATCCCTGTTCGCGCGTTAATCGATCAAGGATCGGAAGCGAGCTTTCTTACCGAAGCTATGGTGTCCTTACTGCGTGCGAAACGCATCCGGGTCGAGAGCTCGATCTCGGCTGTTGGCAGCGTGCATGCCGGTCGCGTGCGTCACGCTGTTCGCCTCCGCGTGTCACCACGGTCGTCCGCGACTCCCGCGATCTCTACGGTCGCTCTCGTCCTTCTGTCGCTCTCGACGTACACTCCGAAGCGCCTTCTCGACTCGCGCATCTCTCTTCGCTAAATTGGGCTGATCCAGATCCGTTCAGCTCCTCTGCGATCCATCTCATCCTCGGCGCGGACGTCTACGCTGACATCATCCTCGACGGTGTGCGTAAGGGCCCCCGAGGACATCCGATCGCTCAGAATAGCATTTTTGGCTGGATCGTTTCCGGACCCTGCTCGCGTCCGTCTCGTGACGCTGTCCGCTCACGCGCCTCCCCGCATGCTGCATCTAGCCTTTCAATGCATCACTGCATTCAGGAGGACCCTCTCTCCCACGAATTAACTCGATTCTGGGAAATCGAGGAAATCCCGCGTCGGACTCTCCTCACGACGGACGAGGAGCAATGCGAGGCTCATTTCCGCGCCAATACTACCAGAACGGCCGACGGCCGCTACGCGGTCCGTCTTCCTTTTCGCGACGGTCCTCCGATCAAAATTGGCCACTCTTACTCTGTCGCCGCGAAGGTCAGTCGATCGCTCCATCGTAAGCTTTCCTTAAAGCCCTCTCTCGCTCTGGAGTATCGGACCTTCCTTCGTGAATACGAAGAAATGGGCCACATGCGACGCGCTCTCTCGTCTGCTCTAACCTCTCCGCAGTATGTCTACATACCACATCATCCCGTCCTTCGCGAAGGTAGCTCGACGACGCACCTCCGCGTAGTTTTCAATGCCTCGAGCATAACCTCAGACGACACGTCGCTGAATGACCACCTGTTTCCAGGCCTGAAATTGCAGGCTGATCTTCCCTCCGTCATTTTACGGTGGCGGCATTTTCGGTACGTTTATACAGCGGATATCGCCAAGATGTACCGTCAGATACTTATCGACCCTCGCGACATTGATTATCAAAGGATCCTTTGGCAAGAGTCACCTGCAGACGCGCCAATTCCGTTTCAATTTTTGACGGTTACATATGGGATGACGTGCGCCCCTTTCCTCGCGCTTCGAGTTCTCCAGCGCCTCGTCGAGGACGAGGGCTCGCGTTTTCCGCTCGCGGTTCCGATCCTGCGCTCGAACATTTATGTCGACGACGTTCTCTTTGGCGCCAATGACGTCTCTGCTCTTCTGCAATCTCGCGGTCAGCTAAATAATCTGCTGCAATGCGCTCATATGACCCTGCGGAAATGGGCTAGCAACCATTGTGGTCTCCTTGAGGACATCGATCCGTCGGATCATGGCCTTGCCTGCTCAAAAATTCTCGCTCCTGACGATCACGTCAAGGTGCTTGGCATCAGTTGGAATCCTTCTCGCGATTCTTTTCAATTCAATGCTTCGTTTTCCGAATCGCTCCCCTCAACCAAGCGGACGATTCTTTCAACTATTGCTAAATTATACGACCCTCTCGGATGGGTCACGCCTGCCATTATTCGCGCAAAAATCCTAATTCAGGACCTATGGCGTCTCCGCCTGGGTTGGGACGATCAGATCTCTGATCCTCTGCTCGAACGCTGGACCGCAATCTACACGCGTCTCCCGCTCTTAAGCAGCGTTCAACTCTCGCGTTGGACCGGTCATTCTCCTCCCGATTCTCACATGGAGATCCATGGCTTCGCGGACGCGTCGACGGTCGCTTACGCTGCCGTCGTCTATGCTCGCTGCATTTCAGCCGATGGTCGCGTTACCGTCTCATTGCTCGCCGGCAAGTCCAAGGTCGCGCCTCTCACCCCTGTGACCATACCTCGACTTGAGCTGCAGGCTGCGGTACTGCTCTCCCGCCTCGTGGCCTTCGTGCTCTCCTCCTTCGACAATCGGGACATTCCTTGTTTCTGCTGGACCGATTCAACGGTCGTCCTCGCGTGGCTCCAATCGCACCCCTCTCGGTGGAAGACCTTTGTCGCGCACCGCGTTGCCGATATACAAGCTCGCTTGCCGCACGCTAGTTGGAGGCATGTGACGACCGCGGATAATCTCGCTGACTGCGGCTCGCGCGGTCTTCTCAGCGACGACCTTCTGAATTTCCCCCTCTGGTGGCAAGGCCCTGTCTGGTTGCACCACGACGCCTCCACCTGGCCGCCTCAAGTGCTCCTTCACGAGGACACTGACCCACCAGAGGTTAAAGTATCACTCCACTGCTCGGAAACCCCTCTTCCCGAATGGGACTTAGCCTCTCGGTTTTCGAGCTGGTCCAAACTGCTTCGGGTTACAGCCTACGTTCTGCGTTTTACCCGATACTGTCGCAGGGATCGCTCCCACCCTTCGGGACAAGCATCAGAGCGCGCGCTCACTGCGGACCACATTTCCTCTGCCAGACGCTTCTGGATAAAGCATCTCGAATCCGTCGCGTTCTCCGATGAGATCCGCGCTCTCATCCGAGGTTTGCCCCTCTCCACCAAAAGCCCACTTCGTTCGCTCAACGCGTTCATTCATTCTGACGGCATCATTCGGGTAGGAGGACAATTGCATCACGCTCCTCTCCCTCAAAGGATAAAACATCCAATCGTGCTCGCTCCTCATCGTTTAGTGACACTTCTCGTCGAGCAGGCTCACTTTCGGACTTTGCACGGTGGTGTGCAACTCACTCTCCTCACCCTTCGTCAGGACTATTGGCTCCTTCGCGCTCGAAGCCTCGTCAAACAGGTGATTCACCGCTGCATCACCTGTGTTCGGGAGAAAGCCGCTGTTCCCGAACAATTAATGGGAAATTTACCTGCTTCGCGCGAGTCTCACCTCCGACCCGCTGTTTTGCTCATTGCGGTGTCGACTACGCCGGTCCCTTCAATGTTCGCGCCTCCGCCGGTCGCGGTATTACCTCGCGGAAATCCTACATCGCGCTTTTCGTGTGCATGGCCACCAAGGCCATTCATCTGGAGCTGGTCGTGGATTATTCCACCCCGGCTTTCCTCAACGCGTACTTGCGATTCTGCTCTCGCCGCGGTCTTCCTGAAGCCGTTTACTCTGATAACGGCACCACGTTCGTCGGTGGTGACCGCGAGTTATCAACCGCCTACCGCTATGCGCTTCGGAACCCTGAGTTCCAGAACAAAACGGCTGGCGACGGGACCGCGTGGCAATTTCATCCCCCCTTCAGCGCCCCACTTCGGTGGCCTGTGGGAAGCTGGGGTTAAAAGCGTGAAGTACCACCTCCGCCGCGTCCTCGGTGACCGCACGCTCACGTTCGAAGAGTTCAGCACACTCCTCTGTGCGATAGAAGCGTGTCTCAACTCGCGACCGCTCTCCGCGCTATCGGACACTCTCGACGACTACGAACCCCTTACTCCGGGGCACTTCCTGGTAGGTTCCGTGCTAACCGTCCCTCCTCAACCTTCATTTCTGGATCTCGGAGAAAATCGCCTCTCACGCTGGCAGCTCATTCGTCACGCTGCTCAACGCTTCTGGAAGCTGTGGCAGGATGACTACGTCAACTTTCTCCAGCAACGCGGGAAGTGGCGTACAGCGCGCCCCGCTATAGCAATAGGGCAGTTAGTCTTATAATTCGGAATCCTACCATCCCCCCCGTGCAAGTGGGATCTCGGTCGCGTCATCGAGCTGCATCCCGGCGACGACGGCCACATTCACGTCGTGACTGTACGCACTGCTACGTCCACGTTCAAACGTCCGCTCGTAAAAGTGTGTCCTCTACCCGTTGCGTGCGGTCCCGACTCTAATTCATAAGTGCGTCGACTCCGAAAGTGTTCAGTACACGCGTCGTACTCAACGTGTCAAATTCAACGTTTATTTGCGTGCCTCCATGTATCGTTGAGCTTCACACTATTTTACTTTATAATGTATCTTTCTTTTTTGTTTCAAGCGTCACTTGCTATTTTCCGTCACACCGCTCAACGTGTGTACAATTCGCGCCCCCGAGCCGCCAAGGCGGGCGGCCCTTTCGTAACTTTCATGTCTCTGTTCCGTATTGGAAAACGTTCGCGTTAGCTCTTAGTCAGATCGAGAAAGAGCGAGATTTTCCTAAATATCGCTAAATGAAGCCGCACGAAGTCTCCTCAAATCAAGAATGTTGAAAGAACAAAGAAGAACAGAGAAAAAGTAGGACTTCCGTTCCGAGAGATTGGCGTGTGTGTAGTGAGCGGAGAGGTTTTTGGGAGAGAAAGTGAAGAGTGAGAGGTGTGAGAGGTGAGAGAGTGTGGGAGAAGAGAGCGAGAGGAATAGGGGTAGGTAGGCAGAAAAGGGAAAAGGGAAAAAGGTGGGCTGGAAGTCTGAGAAAGGTGGAAGTGAGTTAGGGATTGGAGGTTAGGTTGGAGGGATACTCGTGAGGCGATCGCGGGAGTAGAGAGAGGGAGTGGTAGGTGGCGCTTCATGGTGGTGACAAAGTCAGGAGGAAAGCGGGAAATTTGAAAGGTAGTGTAGTGTAGTGAGAGGAAGAGGAAGAAATGAGTGGCTGAGGGAAAGAGGAAGTGGTAGGAGGGAAGGTGGAGAGGGGGAGGGGGAAGGCCGATGGTCACGGAAAAGCTAGGGAGAGGAGGAGGAAGTAGTAGGAGCAGGTTTGATAACTTATGGAAGAAAAGGGGGGGGGGGTCAAGGGGATGAGGGGGCGACGAGGGTGAAGGGGAAAGGGGAATCTTTAAGAAGAGTGCGAAGACAAAGAGGTCGCCGAAGGAGGATCGGAAAGAGGCAGAAGGGTTATGCAAGGGTTGGGAGAACATGATTAGGGAGTTGATGACGGGTGTGAGGGAAATAAAAGAGGGGATGAGGGAAATGAAGGAGGGGATGGAGGAGATGAAGGAAATAAAAGAGGGGATGAGAGAAATGAGGGAGGAGATGACGGAGATAAGGGAAATGACGGAGGAGAGGATGACGGAGATGAGGGAAATAAAAGAGGGGATGAGGGAGATGAAAGAGGAGTTGGAGAGAGAGAGGGAGGGGAGAAGAAGGGAGAGAGAGAAGTGGGAAGAGGAAAGGAGGGAAGAGGTGGAAAAGAGGGAAAGGTTAGAGATAAGAATGGAAGGACAAGAGGGAAAGGTGGAGAAGGCAGAGATGGAAGGGATGGAGAAGGGGGAGAAGGGGTAGAAAATAGGATAGGGGAGGAGGAAGTAGAGGAGAATAGAAGGAGGATAAGGAGGATAGAGGTCAAACAGGATAGGAAGGAGAGGGAGGAGAGGAGAAATAACGTGGTAATAAGGGGGATACAAACGGAGGGTGAAGGCATTGAAATTGAGGTGAAGAGGATGTGGGAGGTGATGGGTCTGAAGGACGAGGGAATTAAGGAGATAAAAAAGATAGGAGGGGTGGGAAAGGATGGGAGGGGGTTGGTAGTGGTGAAGATGGTGAACAGGGAACAGAAAAGGAAGGTGATGAGGAAGAGGAGCAAGTTAAGGGGGAAAAAGGAAAGGTTAGATAACGACTTGACGGAGGAAGAGAGGACAGCAAGGTGGAAAATTGGAAGGGAAGCGGACAAGGAGAGGGGGAAAGGAAGGAAAGTACAGGTGGGATACATGAAAATGTGGGTGAATGGAAAGTTAAAGCAGTGGGATGAAATAGAGGAAAGTTGGTTAGATGAGCAGCGAAATGGGCAGGGGAGGTAAAGGGGTGGGAGGAGGATGGATGAGGAGGCGGGAAAATGTAGAGTGTGTGGATGGATGAATGAGACATGGGAGCATGTATGGTAGGAATGTATGAGACCGGATGAGGAAGGCCGTTGGCTGGAGAAGATGGGCGAAGTGTTGGATGATGAGGGGGGAGGGGAGAAGTGGATGAGGAGGGTGGAGGAATGGAGGAAAGGTGCAAATGGATGATTGGGATGAATGGTGAGCGACCGGTAGAGGGGGTCCGTTGGTTAGGGAAGGGGAGGTGTAGGTGTGTGTGTCTGTGTGTGTGAACGGAGGGGTGAGTGAGAGAAATGATAAGTTTTTATTTTTGTTTTAGGTTAAGTTAAGTTAAGTTAGGATAAGATAGGGCCGACATCATCTCTCTCTCTCTCTCTCTCTCTCTTGCGAGTCGAGTTTTTGCGGTTTTTGTTTTTTATTTTGCGGTTTTGTGCGTTTAGGATAAGGTAGGATAACAGCGGAGCGAGGATGGAAGGAGGAGGCGAATTGTTGTAAAAAATTGTAACCCCGAGGGGATAAAAAATAAACTACAGAAGAAGAAAAAAGTAATTGAATTAATTGAAAGGTTTGGATTATGAAATTCAGTTACGACGTAGTTGAATTAGTATATACTTGAAATACAATGTAATTCAATTGTGAAATTGAATTAGTACAACTCTGGCTGTATTTCAATTATATTGGATTTCAATTATACCGTATTTCAATTATACTGAAACGATGGCCCTTTTCGCCGCGTATGAAGGCGATAACGGGGCCAACTCCGAGAATTTACAGGCACTGAGGCCGGGCCGTGTACGGCCGTGAGTACGCGGTCCTCCCGGTACTAACGCGTTCTCGAAGGCCAAAACCGAAAAGAGAGCCTACTGTTCGGGCGCCAGGCACCAGAAGGGTGCCACGCGAAACGCGGATGTTTCTCTCCCTAGGACGAAGCGGAGGGCGGGAGCCGTGCCTCCGACGACCGCGAGACGGACGAGAGACGCGAAAGGGTCGGGGATTCGGACACGGGAGTAGCGGGGACAGCCCTCACGGCAGGGCGGATCTCGCAGGTCGGAAATAACGAAGTACAATATGGGCTCGAGTTATTTATTGCATGTCAGGTTTACAAAAGACGCGGTCACGTGGCCGCACCCAAGAGCCCGCGCTTTTTGTACAAGATTAGCGAATGGATGGGAGTTTCGCAGCGCATGGTTTAGTAATTCGGCACGAGGTAAAACGATCGCCGAGGCGAAAGCGTCGCGGCGCGCGGATGGTCGGCGCGAATACAATGTAACTGTCGCGATATTTCCTAGGTAAGGACGGACGGACGGCGAAATGTTCGGCGAGAGATACGCGATGCACTACGCGACGGAATCCGTTCCGAGGAACGCGAAAAGCTGACCGATTACAATTCCTGACGACTGCGGCTCCTCCGAGGAAGACTATGTAACCGTATCGATTACATATCGATCGGGCGGCGTGTCGCATGAGCGACGCGGACCCCCACCACGACGTTCCTGGTCGTCCTGTCATCCTTCTCTTAATGAAGGATCGCAGGATCCCCCACTAATTAGCGTGCGCGCGCATCGATCCCCACGCGATACGGATCGAATGAGGTCGATGCGCGACAAAACTACGACACTCTACGTCTGGGCGCGAGCTTGTTCGGGTCTTGGAATCTCGGGCTGTCCGGTACGCAGCGAGCGAGTCAAACCGACTCAGGGGCGATACGGTCAAACTGACTGCGTTCCTTCGTCTCGTGCTAACCTCAAACCGAGGAAGTGTCGTGCAAACCGCACGACACGGGCCCATAAACCATACAGGCGGCGATCAACGGCCGTAGCTATTAATTCAATGATAACTACAACGAGACGAAGGCAACTGTATCGGTTCCGAGTCGAATTCTTGACAAAAGGAAGTTGATTATCTCGCTCATTCCGGTATACGACCGTGCGGAAATTCGCGATATATTTCGTACAGAGTCAGTGCGGCTAACGTCTTTCCACCGACACCGGAAAGCCTCCGAACCCACTGAATAGTGACGACGGAGACGATCCTCAGGGTCGGCTGTCTGACCGACGCCTCGTACGTGTCGTCATTCGGGCACTTTTCCTGAGTAATCAGCTAGTGCTCGTATGCTACGACGACTCACGTTCGTTCGGGAGAATCACGACGAAAACGCGTAACCTCCGGGACAGCGTGACGTGAGCAACGTACGATGAATTTATAAGGAAGGGACCCAGACGTGGAGCCAGAACAGGGCTCGTGTAAATGCCTACGCGATGGCACGATTGTGTGAAGTCGCGATAGATTAGGCGCGACTTGCGAACGGCATAAATCTAGCGAACGTCACATAGCGGTTATTGTATATACAACGAACACCAGAATATGTCTTATTTCTACCTCCAACATCGTCTCCGAATAATTCAAAGTTAGTTAGAACCTCTCCGTCTTCCAGTGCCTGGAGGCACGAACCTTATCTTACTAGGGTTGTAACCGTCCCTATGTCTCTATCGGAAACTCAACATCGATACGTTTTTCCCTCGCACGCATTCCTCGTGAGGAGGCGACAGCGTGCGCGTGGTCTGCGTTCGTCCACGACCTCGCGTGGAGGCGCGGCCGGTCGGGGACGGGTTCCGTATTGCCTAGTTCATTCCACCAACACCGGAGTGTACCCGAACCCACTGCATAGTGACGACGGGGCAGTCCTCAGGGTTGGCCGTGTGAGCAAAGGTCTTATACGAGTCGTCATTCGTGCATACTCCCCGAAATCTCGGCTTTGTTTACGGGTGTTACGACGACCCCAGTCGTCCGGCGGAGTTGCGACGACAAGGATTGGGTGCGGTCAAGGTCGCTCCTCCAACACCGGAGATCATTCTGACCCGCTGCAAAGTGATCGCGAATGATCTCCTCAGGGTTGGCTGAGCGATCGTAGCCTTGCACGGGTCGGCATTCGTGTGCGCTTCCCGAGAAATCGGCAGCGTGTACGGGTGTTGCGACGGTCCTCGATATAGCGGGCGAGATCGCTCGGACGCGTCGGGACGATCGCGTATAAAGGCACGGCAGTAAAATAAAGTAGCAGAAAGAAAACGGTTACAACTTCCGAATTCTATCACGACGGGAAACTGCTGACAAGCTCAAAACGCCGACGGCTCCGGCGTGAGCGGACTGCACGAGGCGGAGTACGCCTCGGCACGCGAAATCGGAGAGCGAGACGCGAGGTTACCGCGCTCGACGCACGACCCGCGAGCTCGCGAGGCCGCGAGGGCGCGAGATCGTCGTCGATCGCACGTGTCGTTCTCCTACAGAATCTACGAACCAACTCGCGAAAAGATTGTCGACGAGAAAGGACCACTGCGTGGACTTACCGTTTCCGCCCTTTGTCTCCGGTATTTAATCCCTCCTGCTCGGTCCTGGCAAACTCGTGCGGGGTGCTCTCGCTACTTCGATCGTCCTCCGTTTACGGGATGAAAGACACCGCACTACGCTCGCGGGATCGAGATCGGGAGACGCGTCGAAAGAAAAAATCGGGACTGCGATGAAGACGTCGCACGACGAGATGCGGTAACGGTAGTGATCGCGCACGATGCGCGACAACGTTTCTCGCAGGGCGAAAGCTACCACGACAGTGATCCTTCGCTGGACGGTAACGCGACGACGGGGTCCTCGTTATGCCCACTCTAAGCCCTAGTCCCGACTTTTCCTGATAGGGCGCGTTACGAACGCAAAAATCCGAGAATGCATGACCGTATCCTCGACTGGTCCTCGGGCCCCGGATCATATGTGAAAAACTCGCAGCCGGTGGGCCCGATCTGTGATCTGTCCCTTATGGGACACCTACACCAACCTGTCCGAGGCGCCATTGCAAGTGGCTGGATGAGGCGGCGGCAGAACCGCGAAAAGAAATGTCTGATGTCCGACATTCTGATGTCCACCTTCGTCCTGCGTCGTCGCCTCCGAGTTGTCTGGCCCGTGTGTGGCGTTCCCATTCTCGAAATGGACCAGTGCATAGGATTTTTCTTCGTAGTGGCCATGGTTCATCGATGGATGGTCCCGCGAAGCGAGACGCCCTTCGGTATCGTCGGGAGGCATGTTGGTGCCGTTAGCACGTCCCTGAAACTTGGCCGTGCTCGGCGTGCGCGAAATGTGTCAGAGATCGATCTAGGATCGATACGCAAATTGCTCGGGGAGCGCTTCCTAACTTTTCGAGCAGTCGTAATATTCACGATAACGCTTTTCTCGGCAGTCCGGTCCTTCCGATCTTCCGCTCTGGGCGGGAAAGTGACGTCGCAAAATTTGCAACGTCACAACACATCTGAGTAAAATATTTCTATTATATTGTATTTCAATTATATTGTACTTCAATTACACATCTGACTAAAATAATTAGTAATTGAATTAATTGAAAGGTTTGAATTGTGTAATTCAGTTACTACATAGTTGAATTACTATATAATTGAAATACAATGTAATTCAATTGTGCAATTGAATTACAACGTAACTGAATTAGCACAACTCTGTCCCATAAAAGGCAATAGACCGCACCACCTCCATATAGAGGCGGCGGACTTTCAACTAAGGCCCCCCGATATTCGGAAGCAGCCGCACAAGGGCGGATGCTGTTCTCTCTAACCGGGGGGCGAGAAGCTCGAAATGCTCCACAAAACGCCAACGGCTGTCTGTGGCCAGGCCCAGGTATTTCATGCTGGGCCCGATCTCGACGGAGACATCGACAACGCGAGTCCGAAGGTCCCGACCACTAGGCGGCCGCCACGACCGAGACGAACTATACAACCAAATCGCTTCGGTTTTTGCGGCGGCCACAGTGATCCCCATCCTCCGGATTCGCCTGACCACGCAGTCCAGGGCAGCCTCTGCCAGGTACCAGGTACCAGGGTAAACCAGAGTGTCATTCGCATAGCAGATGCAGGGGGGAGGACAACGCGTCGAACGCCACGTTCCACAGGAGTGGCCCGAGGACCGACCCCTGCGGAACACCGCGTTGAATGTCCCTCGTATGCACGATCTCGTACCGACCGGTAAACACGACTTCTCTCTTGCGGAGGTAGTCGCCGACAACCTCCCGGAGATAGGGGGCACCAGGAGGTAGTCCAGCGCCCCCATTATCTCCTTCTAGGGCAGGGAGTGGAATGCATTGGAAATGTCCAACGAAACAGCGATCAACACACTGTCCCTGGCGACAGCCGCTTCCCGGAGGAGGCACAGATGCACCAAGGCGTTGATGATGGAGCGCCCCCCCCCCCCTGAACCCGTACTGGCTGTCGCTTCGGTCGGGACAACCCCGAGACAGATGCTCTAGGAGGCGGGCAGCAATTATTCTTACGAACAGCTTGCCCGCCTCGTCGAGTGAACACACCGGCCGGTATGCAGAGGGAGACTCTGCGGATTTTCCCTCCTTGTGAAGGAGAACCAGGCACGTCCTTTTCCAAACTTTGGGGAAGACTCCCCGGCGCAGGTTCGTGTCCATGACGCTCCTGAAAGCCGGGGCGAGGACCTTTAGGGCCAAGGTCGTTATACCACCGGGAACCCCATCTTAGTAATGGGCATTATCGACTAAATTCAACTATCGATTAATTACTATTTAGTTACTACATACTATCAAATATTTAGTCGATAGTTTTTAGTCGACTGAAATTTCGTTTTAGTGGTTACGTCTAGATTGCGGGCCATAGTCTATGCCTACGTATAGATCTCATTTCTCACTCACTCTTACAGCACTGTACTGCAGTGCTCACTCAGTATTATAGGCACAGTAAGAGTAAATTGGAGTAAATATACCAGACTGTGGTGCAGGAATCTGAATTCACCATTATTTTTATAAATTTCTTACTCCATAATTTAAATTCCAAAAATACAAGGTGTGAACAAGTTTTTTATTTTAACAATTACTAATATTTCCACTTACCGTAAGTTATTTATTATTGGCATTTAAAAAATTTTTGTGTCAAAATCAATTATAGGTTATGTGTGAGGTATAATTTGCTTTGTTTTTGAAATATTCTTTTTATTCTCTTTTTATTCTCCAATAAGTGTTGCTGCTACAGTATAACATTGTTTAACTTTTTATACATCAAAATGTAAATCGTTAATGAATAGGAATGCTACCGGCCATAAAAAGAAACTCTGTTTACAAGTCCAACTAAAGTCAATTCTTGGTCAATATCAAAACTCGCTTTATAATTCTAACAATTCTCCTATCTTTCTCTCTACTCTTTTATCTATTTCCTCTATGCGTATTTCCTCTACACCTTTGGTTAAAGCTTCCACTCTGTATTTTCTTGTATTGCACTTGCTGTTGCACTTCCCTGTCCTGTCTCCTCAGTTCCTCTAATATCTCTTCTCCTCTTTCTCTCCATTGTTGTACTCCTAATTGGCTTAATCCATTCCTCATCAGGTATTCTTCTCTCACTTTTGCAGTTTTCGTTTTCTGCCTCGTGTTTTGTTTTATTTTTCTCTGTACAATCACTCCTAAATATGTAAATTCTCTATATCCATTTCCACTTGAATTTACATATCCTTCCTGTTCCGTTGCCAAATTCCATTACTTTAGATTTTTCCACATTTAGGATTGGTTGCTTTTCAACGAGGTATGCTTCCAAGTTTTTCATCATCTCCGTTAATTCCACTGCTTCTGTAGTTACCAGTACCAAATCGTCCGCATACACTGTAAATTGTTAATATTAGCAGGATAGATGTAAATATTGCTGGAATTCAAGAGTAAAACAATTTCATCTAAAAAAAGTTTATACAATTACCCGATATTTTGATCAATAGTGAACTACTCCATATTGCAGTTTAAAAAAATCAAGTAATCTAAATTTTTAGGTGACAATCTATTTCTTTTATCTGACATAATCTGTCCGGCCTTAGAAAATATTCGTTCTGATGGAACAGAAGTTGCTGGTAGAAATAATTATTTTTCAAATATTTTTTTTAATGTAGGTACGGTGTGGCCGCGTGTACCCCAAAATGTAACGGGGTTACGTTAAATACTTTTATATGGCATATCTAAATACTGCTTCATTGTACTTGCTGCACTGTCCGAAGGTGAAGAATTGGAGCAACGTCTGGTCAAGTGAGAAACTTCATTTACATAAAAATCCCAAAAACCTTCAGTTTCTTGTTCTGTTTCTTCTGCCTGTACAGATCTAGTCTCACTATTTGTTTCTGCAGTTATTAACACTATTCCTACCGACACTTCATGTATACCTATTCCTACCGCGACCGGTCAAATGACCGGTCTTTAGCACAACATATATTTTTTAATATAGAATGAAGATAATAGCCAATTTGACAGTATAAAAATATAGTTTCTTTTATTTAGGAGTATATAATGTATATTTTATTCGTTTTCACCGAATAATATTTCGTTTACTATATTCTGTTGGGCCTGATGTTCCCCTAAAAATATTATGAATAGGTGCTCTTCCAGGATTAGACCCTTCTTTTACTTCTTGCCAAACAGTTCCGTCTACAGCAGTTTCGATTACCTCTTCCTCATTCTCACTATCGGAAGTAACTAAAAATCTCCTTCTCTTTCGTCCTCTACGTACGTTCGAAACATTCTCTTCGTCCTCATCGGTGTTCGAGTCGTTCTCAAATAGATCATAATTTTCCGTATTGTCATTTTCAATATCAAAAATTTCGCACGGCTTGACATTTTGGGAATGAATATTCAAAGCATAAAATAAAAATTAAAATATAGAAATGTAAATCAAGATGGATGAAAAAATGAACAAAAGATAAAATGTGAAACTTACTACGAAGTATTGTTGGTTTGTTCACTTTTTTGAAAATGACACTTACAACACGTAATACAATATAAAATAAAAGTCGAATAATAGTAGAATAAAAATACAAAATAGTACAAGACTGCCGAATATGCTCCTTGTAACTTTCACGTTTTGATGCTCTCTGTTCAGCTCACAAGACTTTACTGATTTGAATTCGTGAGAAGACGTCTAGGCATCTCCTTCGGCTATGATTTTATTTATTTTACAGTCATAGTAGATAAGACGGTGTAAGAAAATCCGAGGTTCTGGACCGCTTCGGATACCAATCAGGCAAATAAACACCGCGAGGCCGATAGGCGAGCGAGAACTGTAAACACTTTGAAGTGCCGTAAAGCAGTCCCTGGATGACACTTTTCGGCTAAAATCATACCACAACTGCCTTACCTTTCGTTTGTAACGACTTTATAGTTTTGGAATTGAGTCTTTGAAAGAATACTATTACAAAAAGATATAAATCGTTTTACCGGTCAAATGACCGGTCGCGGTAGGTAAGACAGGCTACAAATTTTTCTCAGAAAATAAACAATAAAAAAAGAAGTGGATATTGAAAAATGTATTATGCGCATATTTTAGGAAAAGTCGTGAAGTTTAAAGGCGATTCAATTACGTTGTATATAAGAAATTCTAATCGAAATTTTAAAAACGTTCATTTGACCGGTCCCGGTAGGAATAGTGTTAAAGGTATGAGTTCTAATGTAACTGTTTCTGTGGCTGTTTGTATACCTGTATCATTTCTGAAAACTGCGGTTTTAAATCTTGGATCTGCTATAGTTGTAATTGTGATAATTTTATTTGTATGTATGTAATCGAATCTGATTTCTAAGTTGTTTATTATATTGCATTTCAATGCATGTCCAGGTATTGTCTGGGGTTTAATCTTGTCAATAGCATTCTGTAAGGCTGTAATCAATGGCATAATCGTTGACGCAGCAACGTATTTCTCTCCACCTAATTCAGTGCTTACATACTCTATTGGTTTGAGCAGAGGAATAATATCTTGCATAGTTTTCCACTGCTGAGCATTAGGGCTTGTAGGACAACTCGTTAGTGATGCTATAGTTGCACATAAGGGAATTTTCACTGCTAATAGCCTCTCTAACATTATCAACGAGGAGTTCCATCTTGTATTTACATCTTGCTTTAATTTTAGAGTTGTTAACCCCATTTGTGTTTGCAAGTCTTGTAATTTATCTGCTGCAGTAACACTACTTTTAAAATGTGTGATTAATGATCGGCATGTTTTTAATAGACTGACAATGTCTGGAATAGCAGTAACTGAGTCATTTACAACTAAATTTAATGTATGTGCTGTACATGGTAGATGTAAGTAGCCTAAGCGACGTACAGCACTTCGCATATTCGCACCATTGTCAGTTACAACTGCAACAATTTTCTCTATTATACTAAATTCTACTAAAGTTTTTTGCACTGCATATATCATTTATTGGTTCCCCTCGGGGTTACAATTTTATTTACATCTCCCGATTTTCACTCGCTCTTACCCTAATCTTAATCTTAAACTTATCCTAACTTAACTAAACTTATCCTAAATACACGCCATAGAGAGAGAGAGAGAGAGAGAGAGAGAGAGAGAGAGAGAGAGAGAGAGAGAGAGAGAGAGAGAGAGAGAGAGCGATCTTACACTATTATCCGCCGCGTTCTTATTTTTCCCTCTCCCACACACACATACTTCTCTGCTCCCCCCTCCCTACACCTCACCCATCCTTCCCCCGCCTCCAGGACCTCCTCTTCCGGCTGCTCTCTCTTTCACTCCATTCCTATGCATTCTCTCCTTATACTTCCTCTCCCATACCTCTTCCATTCATGCTCTTTCTCCATTCATCCACCTTCCTCATCCATTCCTCTCCTTCTCCTTCATACTTCCCCCACCATCCCATGCCAACCTCTTCCCTCATCCCCTCCCATACACATTTCCCACACGTGCTCTCACGTTTCCTCCTCCCACCCACAGACCCTACATACTTTCTTCTCTCCCCGCTGGATCTTCTTCTCCCTCTTCACTATCTCCCCACTCACTATCTCTATCCTCTCCTCCATCATAACCTCCGCCTCCTCCGCTGTCCAACCCCTTTCTTTCCAGAAACTCCGTCTCTCCTTGTCCCACCCAGCTACCTCCCCTCCCCTCCTTCCCCTTCCTCTTACCTGCTGCCAACAGTCTTGCCAGCTCGCCCCCTCTTCCCTCCCTCAACTTCTTTTCGTATTCCCACGCCCTTAAACCCGCCCACCCCCTAAACATCTCGCTCTGCAGCTCTTCCCTTATCATATACCCCGGCGTGTACCCCTCCACCCCTAGCACCCACCTAAAAAACCTATCCTGCAATCTTTCCAATCCTTCCCATTCCTTCCAGCCCCAAATTTCCACCCCATAACTGATCACCGACCAGACCAGCTTGTCAAACAGCCAGATTCTCCTTCCCCAGTCGTTCCCGAACCTCCTCTTCCCAATGCCCCATACCTGCCCCATTACCGCTGCCCCCTTCCTAACCCTATCCTCCACTTGCTTCCTCTGGCTCCCGTCCCTCATGATGATGTACCTCAGGTATTTTATTTTATTACCTTTTTCCTCCTGCCTCCCCCCCTCCCCCTTCTACACCTCGTAATCTTGGATTTTTCTGCATTCAGTTGTAGTTTCCTCTCCTCCAGATATTTTTCCAACCCCCTCATCATTCCCCTCATCCCCTCTTCAGCCTCCGCCACCATAGCTACGTCGTCTGCGTATGCCAATGTGTAGATTTTCCTTCTCCCCAACTTTATACCCCCCATCCCCCCTTCTCCAGCTCCTCATCCATGTCCGCCAGCACCAGCGTGAACAACAGCGGGCTTAACGGGCACCCCTGTCTCACACCCCTTGCCGTCCAAAAACTTTCCCCCTCCTCTTCTCCTACTCTTACCTTACTCCTCGTCTCCTTCAACATTTCCTCGCACCTCTCGACCAACTCCTCCCTTACACCCCTTTCTCTCATCGCCCTCACCAGTACTTCCCTATCTACTGAATGAAAAGCAGCTCTCAGGTCTACGAAAAATATCACCATCTTCCTATCCTTCCTCCTCACTTGCCTATTCAGTAAGTAATTTAAGACACCCTTCCTGAACCCCGTCTGGCTCGCTGGTAACAGACCCTTCCCCTCCACCTCCTCCCTCAACCTCTCTGCCAGGATTGCCGCGTAAACCTTATATGCTGTTTGTAGCAATGTAACCCCCCTGTAATCTCCCACCCTCCTAGTGTCCCTCTTCTTCGAAATTGGCACCACTATCCCCTCCGACTACTCTTCCATCCAACCCTCCCCCCTCCATACTCTATTGCACACCCTCCGCAGCCACGTCTCCTTCTCGCTCCCCCCGTACTTCCATACCTCATTCCTGATCCCATCCCCTCCCGCCGCTTTCTTCTCCTTCAGCCCCTTTACCACCCTCGTTACCTCCCATCTTTCTATTTCTCTTTCGCCGACACACCTCCTTCTGCTTTCCCCTCCTATCCTCACCCTCCATTCTACCCCACCCAGTAGCCCCCTGAAATGCTCATCCCATTCCTTCATATTTATTCCTTCATCTACCCATGCTCTCTTTCTTCTTTCCCTGTTTACCACGTGCCACACCTGCTTCTCCGTTTTTACCCCCTCTAGTTCCCTTTCCTATGTTACGTATGGAGACGTTTCTCCGCGTTCATTTCGATTAGAAGTTCTAATCTCTTTTCTGAGAACGAAAAGCGTCCCAACAGGCCCCTTGTTTAATGATTGTAATCCGGCTGGACGCCGCTGGCACGAAGCATGATTCAGTAACAGCACCGTACGATTTCCTAATATGGAAATCTTCAAAACATCCCCTTCTGGAATGTTTTGTCAAGATAGTCTTCGATAGGAAACATCCTGGCTAACTCTTCGTTTTACCCCTATAAACAAAAGATCCAGCTGCAAACCTTAAACTCACTAGAAACGACAAATACGAGTATGCGACCGTAAAATAAAACAGATACATTCCCCTCTCATGTTTAGGGTATATAAACCCATGCATTTTCATCCTCTTCGGTTAGTCGAGAAGCGGTTCAGTCAAGATTCAGACGCGATTCAGTACTCGTGCAGTCACGTCGCGTCAAGTCTAGTGAGATCGGGTTAAAGTCCCTTTCGAATCAAACGTAACCTTATAGATTCCGTTAGTTCGGTATATATTCTATTTGGCATTCAACAATCGCTATCTAACCCCGCATTGCCAGTGCGTCAACTCCGTGCATCATTAGGTAACAATTTCTCTAATTGTACACTTACTACATCCACTCGCGACACAAACAATTACACTTGTAACTATTCCAAATCAGAATATATTTGTCTTGTTTGTTAACTCGCGTAATCTACAACCTTTAATTATTGCCTGATATCCTAATCTAATAATTGAACGTTCCCACATGATACAATCTTACCGCTCGGATTGTATCAATTAAATTATATATAAGTTACGAGGCTTACTAATCTTAGAGTCAATTCAACGAAGATTTCTCCAACCTAGTGACTCCCCGATTCCGCATTGGGTGCGTCTGCGTTTGACTCCAACCTCCCAGAGGTTCCCTGATTTCGCATCAGGTGCGTCCTCGACGTCAACTATCCTAGCGGCTCCCCGGTTCCGCATTGGGTGCGTCCGCGTACCTAACTAACAAATTGAAACCATATTCCTGGGGTAACAACCCCTCGCCAGCCTCTCGCGTTGGTCGCAGCCCTGGCTCTTCCTCATTTCCCTATATTTCTCCCCCTCCCCCCTTCTTCCTCCATCTCCTCATTTCTTCCCTCAACTTCCTTTTTTCCTCTCTGCATTCATCGTCCCACCACCCTTTCCTTCTCCCTTTTTCCTTTTTCCCTACCCCCCTTATTGCATCCTTAATCGTCTCCTTTAGCCCCTCCCAATCTTTTTCTACCCCCCTTCTCCTCTTCCTTTCTCCTCCCGAATCTTTCCCTGAACTCTCTTATCCCTTCCTTTCGACCAGTTTCCTACTTTCGCCCCCTTCCTTTCCCCTGTCTTCCTATCTTTGTCTCTCCTCTCTCCCCTCTATCCATTCCCCTAACTCTTCCAATTTCTTATCCAGATCCTTGTTCACATATACCCCTATTACCCTCCACCAGCTCTCCCCCAACTTTATTCTCGCCATCATTACCCCCTCCTTCCCTTCCCCCTCTCCTCTCTTTCTATCTAACCCTTTCCTCACCCCCAACGCCATACCCCCCATCGCCCTCCCCTTCTTTTCCTCTCTCCTCGCCCATTGCATTTCCCAGTGAAAATCCCTCGATAACTTTTCTTTTATCCTGCTCCAACCTTTCTCTTCTACCCACGCCTCCATCAGTATAATGACATCCCAGTCCTTCAGCCCCTTCCAGAATTCCTCATCCTTCTTCATCAGCCCTGCCATGTTCCAAAAACCTATTTTGTTCCCAGCTCTCCTCTTCCCCCAAGTTTTTTGCACTGTGAAACTTATATGCTCATTTATGTGGTTTTCTTTTAAAACGCTAGTTGCTAATACATTCAAATGTAGCTTATTGTGAAAAAAATAATGACCAGTAATTGTGAGAAATGATTGTGTGTGTAAATTTGTCCATATATCAGTTGTAATTGAGACATGTTCTGTTTGTTTCAGATTTTCCAAAATTCTAGATTTGACGTTAGTGTATACTTTAGGCAAAATGGTTCGTCCTAACGTTCTGCGGTTCGGGAGTTGGTACCGAGGTTCTAGTTCTCTCACAAACTCAATAAATCCTTTGTCTTCTACCATACTTAAAGTTTGTAAATCTTTACAAACCATAGCTACCACCAGATTATGTAATTTTAAAATTTTTGATTGTGGCAGTTCATTTGCAATTGTCCTCAAAGTAAATAGCCTAAAATTTATTTGAGGATTTTGCACTGTATTACTGGATATGTCCGCATTTTGACTAGTATCAGTTGCGTTAGAAGTGGATGCCACAGGTCTTACTTCCGGCGTTAATGTTGCAGGTGTATCATCTCCATCAATTAACTCTGCTACTTCTCCATTTGGACTTTGATTTGCTTCAAGTATTGTAAAATGTTTACGCTTTATATGTTCATGTAAATTAGTAGTGTTGTTTGCACTTTTATACTCTCTTTTACATAAGAGACATGTGGCACTCGTTGGTGTATTTTTCAAGAAATATTGCCAGACTATTGACCGCTTTTGTCTGTACATACTGTATTATATATACCAACAACTATATACTATATACTTATTTTTATTAAACTATATATTAAACTATATTAAACTATATACACTATATACACTATACATGCATTAAAATGCTATATAAATGAAAGTTTAGTAGACCTATTTAAACACAGAGCTGGGAAAGCCAATGCTTTTAGTACTAGTTAAAAATTTAAGAACTATTTGATTTTGTAAAAAATCAGATCCACATTCGCTGATACTGACGCGTTTGTATCTACTTTTTTACTAAACCAACTGAACCCGCGATCGTCATATTTTCCCTCAGTTAGATATGTCTTTTTTAATAAGATTGTTAAAAAATTGTAATTTAAAATTTCTTTTCGACATTAATTTATAATTATTTTAATCTATAAGTCTAATTATAAATAATAAATAAATATAAACAATAGTTTAAAAATGTATATAAATTATTATTTATCCTTTAATAATAATGCAATATAAAGGCAAAATGTTAATGAACTTTTTAAAAAAATGTCTAATATCGTTAGATGTAATTATAAAATACTATTTTTTCATTAGGTTATGATTAATATTTTATTCCCATAAATGCAATATATAAGTATTTATTGTTATTTAATAATTGTATAATATTTGTAGTATAATAATTGTTATTTATGCTAAATACACATGCTTATTGAACGAATTATTCGATATCGCTAATGAGTGAATGTATTTGCACAGACGAGGTATAGGATAGACCGAACATCCAATGCATTTTCGTGTCCCACGTTTGTGGGGTCACGTAACCCCATTACCATTTTCGTGTCACATCCTGTATTAAAATTAAAAATAGCTATATATAGTCACTGCAGTCTCGCGAATACAATACAATATTGTTTTCTAAAACGCTTTAACGATTTCAAATACTAATTTCGATTATTATTAGTTAAACTTTATGTCGGGTATAAATAACAAATGAATGAAACTGTACGTACAATAAAGAATATGTATGTATAAGTATATGTTTAACTGCAAAGTTCGAAGTGTTGTAAACAGCTAAATATTAATGTTGTTACTGCGTAACAACAGTGACCATTAAATTATACACCGACAAAAAAAAAACAATAAAATATCGTATAGCCTGCCTCGCCGTGCAGCATACCGTTGCAGGATGCCTTTGGGTAGCGTGGCCCAAACTCCGCAGTTAAAATATCCAGGGGTGCAATACAATTACTAGTAAAACGTCATAAAAAACCGTAATTTATGCCACCTTCGGAAATGTACATGTCGAAAAAACGGTTGGGCAGTTTATGAAGTCACCATAAACTGCGGACCATTCAAAATTGTCATTGCCGTAACCGTCGACTACCTGCGCTGACGAACCGGGGAATTTCCAGCGTTAATCCACCCCCACAAGGAGCGTCTTCCAAAAACGGATATTCCACCAATTAGACTTCGAGAAAGCAACCACCCGCAAACGCTCGGCTCGTATGCAGACTAGAAAAGACAGACTCTCGAAAACCGGCAAAGCGATAACATCTCTCGTCTAACGCGCCGTTCGAAATATTGTACACTACTTCTCACTCGCCGTCTTCAATATAAGTTCTATTAGTGTCCCTCATATTTGTTACAAAAATACAGTTGTTTTAATCAACCAAATCCACAGTGATCGTCACTATCCACCCCTTCAACTATTCATTCGCCGTTAATTCTGCGTGTGAAGTGAGCATCCACCGAAAGGTCTGCTTTCAACCAGTTCTCTAACTTGCTTACGCGTCAACAAGTATGTACTTTATAAATGTAATGTATACGCGAATAAATTCATTGTTCAGAACTGTATTGTTATTGTTATAGGATGACATCATTTTGTTCTTATTATTAATTAACTACATTGCTTTGAACAATAATTATTATATAAATATTATATTGTTATATAAATCATATGTGCATTATGCAGTAAAAGATAAAAAAATTTTTATTCGTTATTCGAAGGTTCGAATAAAAAAAGTATCGTTATTCGACGAGTATCGAGTAAATAATTTTATTCGACGAGAATTTATCCGACGAATAAAGATAATTTTTTTATTTGAAGCGGATTTATTCGAACTTCGAATAATTTTTTCATCTTTTACCTGTATCTTTTATTCGAAGGTTTTGAATAAATCTTCGAATAACTTTTGCCGAGTGCCGAACGTCGAAGACCCAGCGACTGACAAACGGCATACAATGAAAACGGACGGAGAATCGCGCACGAATGAAAGTTTAAATTTTCAGATTTTTCAATATATCTTCATAAAATTATGACGAGCGAATGGAGGGGATTTTCCTGATGAAAGTGAGTCTAAACACGATATCATTTGGACTGGAATTTGTTCTCGCAACAGTTATGAAGAACCGAAATGATGTTGTAACTGTTACGAGTGTCACGTCCGGCGGTTCGCCGACAAACGCCTAAACAAGGACCATTAGTATTATCACACGGGAAAACAAAATAAGATCGAAATATACGTGACAACCCGACGCGGTTAAAAATACGCCGACTTATCTTCCTGCAAGACACGCAGACGAAGACCAGATTACAAATTAGACGCAAAAGAGGAAACTATCAAATTACGCCGAACCATAAGAAAAGACGACGACTTCATCTTGGCAACACACAGCTGACGAAGCAAGAAACATCGAGAAGATCGGGAAGCAGAAACGCTTAAATCAGCACGTCAAGAAAACAAAGGACCGCCCACACTATAAAAAGGAAACCAGCTCTTCAATTCGGATTTCACTCAGTTCAAAATCAGTGCTACTGCTCAGTTCCGTTGACAGACCCTTGTACCACACACGCGTCGCGCCGGCAGTAAGATAGTATCGCCGAATTTCGAAACCCCGTTGCGTGAAGTGTCCGCTGTGCCCCAGCGTCCAGCGGCCACAACCAGCGAGCGCCCCTTTCAACTCCACAACCAGCGAGCGCCCCAAAAACCCCACAACCACGACTTGCGAGCGTCTACCAACGACTCGGTAATTTAAACGTACTATTAAGCGAGTTGTTATAAGTGCTCTAGCTTATGCGCTATAAGAATTCACCCATGTATGAGCTGATTCAGAACTAGACTCTAAATAAAGCAAACATTTCCCGTTTTCATATAAAAATTAAAGTACAATTTATTTAACCAGCCCTCAATCTCCCGAACCAAAGCCGGTGAACGCAGGTAGGTTCAAAACTGCGCCTTATCCCCGGAAAATTATAAACAGCCCCATCTGGGACGTAACACGAGAATATCGGTTCTGGATTATATCGGTTACGGTCACGGTTCTGTAGAACCGATTTTATTTCGGTTTTATAACTGTTATTTTTCGATCCTGGATTTCGGTTCCGGTTTCGGTTCTGTCATTCTGTATTCTATACTGTATTCGGCCTTATATATTTATTATTTAAGTATTTAGGATATTGGGAGTAGGCAATGATAGGTACGACGCGTGGTGGTATAAAACGATTTATTAGACTATGGCGTGGATGAGAAAATGCTACCAACTCACGCGGAATCGACGGGTCGGAAGACGTAACGCGACGCGTCTATGCCGAAGATTCGTAGCTTTCTGACTTCTGCTTCCTGAGAGCGCGTTAATAAGGTCCCCGAAAACCGTTAGAATAAAGGGGAGGTTCTCCACCCCCACAAGGGCATGGAGAAAGTTTCCTCCCCCGAAACAACTGCATCCGGGGACTTCACTCTTAAGGATACTGTAACGGTCGGGCCGAGGTTCTGGCAATCGTCACTTAAATGACCGGGCCCTCAACCCGACCTCCCATGGTACGCACTTGAGAGGGATGGAATTTCCGCGTCCGAAAATTCCCACGTTCCCACACACCATGGTCGCTACAAGTAGTTATTTATTGTTATTTATTATTTAAACAATTTTTAAATAAATTAGTTTTTATAATCTATAGAAATTTGTTTTTAGAAGACGAACGCGAGCGAGGTTGCAACAGAAAACATTGTATGCTTGCATACACACGTAAATATCATCGGAATTATATCATATTTGGTTTTATTTTAATCAGAAAAATGCCACGAATATGTTGGTAAAAGTTTCATAAGAAAATAACGAAAGATAAAGAAGTTTTGTAATTGGATTAGTAGTGGTCTTCTGGTCTCACATGTATATAGCAGACAATGTTGTGGCCGCGACGGCTCTCGAGATTCGGCCACTCACCGCGGTGGTGTGAAATGTTCCACTGACTTGGAAACGTGAGATTGGCACTGAAGTACAACGATAATTTACTGTATTCTCGTGACAGTTACAACATCATTTCGGTTCTTCATAACTGTTTCAGTCAGAACCGATATATAACAGTTTGAAACAGCTATTTGCAGAACCCATCCAATCCCTGTCATAAAAGAATAATTGCAGGCGGCAAAGATTAAATAGCCAGTAATTATAATCTTTGGAAGTGAGAACGAACAGGTACACATATAATATGAATCAATGAACCATTTCTTTTCTTGTAACTGTCTCTACTTTCTGAATCCTACATGTATTGCATATTACTTTTTAATAAATATATTAAATACATAAAATGGTACTATTTATTACATCCTGTGTTTCATATTAGGTACTGATCTTTTAATTGCAGACAATTAATAAAAATGTGATTATTAATAATCACTGTATTATTTTGTGGAATTAGCTATTAATTCAAGCAGAATATTTTATCTCTGTTTAAATACAATGCTTTCTGTTTCTATACTCATTTCAAGCAGAATAAATGCTTTTTCAATTTATATAAATAAACTTTTATTTATTGATAGCAAACAAAATAATAATTGTTGTTGAAAATTTAAATACCTATTTAGCGCTATTTATATCTTGAAATTGATTCATATAAACTGTTGTTGGCTTCTTTGAACTTTTTGCTATCAAATACAATTTTCAAAAAGGACGGAAAAATATTCAAGAGATTGTCAAAAAATATTTTAATGACAGTTGTTATGCGAGGTTCCATATTCGACAGATGTCCTGTCATAATCGTGTATTTCTAACGTTTTCGTTTCATCGTGAAACGTTCATTTGAAATTTCAAGATGGCGACGTGTAAAACAGTCGACTGAAAATAGTAGTTGGCTACTATCGATTTAGTCGAAAGTTTTTAGTCGATGGTGCCCGTCACTAGCCAATAGGCGTTCAACGAACGTGGAAATGAAGCTTTAGGCCAGTGTTCCTTGTTCTACGCGACCACGATGCGCGCCCCTATTCATCACCCCGCTTATAGACATAGTCGCGTGCAGATGTGCAATACGTAGTTGGCGATTAACGAGACATGTGTACCTTTGCATTATATTGTGATATATCATATACGTTACTTATTACATGTCCTCATATATATAGTGAAATGAGTGTGGTTTACTTTGCGTATAATCCCAACAATGGTTATGGGCCCAGATACGTGTAAAAGTAAGACATAACCTATGAAGACCACGTGTTCAGTGCAAGACAGAAATGGAATCGCAAAGTGAATTAATAGGGAAAGAATGTATAGCAGATGCGAACGGCAGATAACAAAATTATCTGATAGAAACTATCGCTCATGGAAAATAGAAATTAAATGGCTATTACGAGCCAAAGGTTTATGGGATCTCGTATCGAGAGACGTTGATCGAAATGAGAACACTACAGAATTGGAAAGAAAGACATTTGTGACCAACGACAATAAAGCCATCGCAGCGATTGGACTAAACATAGAACCTACACAGCAAATTCATATTGAAGACAGTACAACTGTACGAGAAGCTTGGAAATCACTCGAACAAGTACACCAACCAAAGTCTCGGGTAAGAATTCTTCAACTTAAAAGAGAATTACATCATTTGCAGATGAAATCAGATGAGTCGCAAATAACCTAATGGAGGCAGGAGCAGAGGTTAAAGACGAGGATTTGGCATATGTACTACTAGCAGGTCTTTCAGATAGTTACGAGAACCTGAATATGGCATTGGCAAGCTTGCCTGACGACAAGTTTACGTCAGGATAAGTCAAAAGAGTTCTATTAGCGGAATATGGTAGAAGGGTATCTAGACAACAGGATGAAGGAAGTACGCGTAAAGAGACATTCCAAATCTCAAAGAGAACAGATACGAAAGAACATAAGGTACAACATTTCAACAAATTCAGAAATCATACATGTTTCAATTGTAAGAAACCAGGATGCATAGCGAGGGACTCTCGAACCAGAGTAGAGGACAGGGAGAAATTTGATATGAAATCAAAAGTAAAGTATGACGCATTCTTAGTGCCGTTGAACCAAGTCGACATTGAAGATGTGTGGATTCTGGACAGCGGAAGTACGCACCATGTATGCAAAAGGAGAGATTGGTTTTCCAGTTTCCAGGAAATTAATACACAAGTCATAAATACAGCGGCTGACCCATATAGACCAGGTGCAATATTACATGCAATGGACATTGGCAGCGTGACAATCAAGACGTTTGTTCGATATGAGACAAAGGGTGTCGTGTTGAATAATGTATACTTCGTACCAAACCTCAGGAAGAATTTGATGTCTGTTTCTCAAATAGAAAAGAAGAACAAAGAATTAGTGTTCAAAAAAGGAAAGGTAAAAATAAGAAACACGTTGACAGATGAGGTTATGTGTGAAGCATACGAAAAGAACGACTTGTACATAATAAAGGCTGAAGTACAAACATCATTTGAAGATACAGCAGAAGTGAATAATTTGAGTATTCAAGACGAAGCAATATGGCATCAACGTTTTTGTCATGTCAATAATGATGCGATTAAAGCATTGTCAAATGGTGACTGAGCAATTAAAGATTACATTACAAAAATGGAACGCCAAACTGGGAAGAGGGTAAAACAATTCCACACTGACAACGGATTAGAATACTGCAATAAAGATTTAACTGCATATTTTAACAGTTTAGAAATCAAACACGAGAGATCAAACGTAGAAACACCACAAATGAACGGCGTGGCTGAACGGATAAATAGAACATTGTTAAATTTAACCAGAGCAATGTTAAAATCTTTCGGTTTACCCCAGAGATTTTGGGCTTAAGCAGTCACTACGGCCAGCTACGTGAAGAATAGAATTGGCCATCCTACAACAAAAGGTGAAGTGTCCATGGCAATATTGACATACCAAAAACACAGTGTATGCCACCTGAAAGTTTATGGTTGCTTGTGTTACGTCCCAAGTGGGATGAGTTATGATTTTTAGAGGATAGGATGCAGTTTCGAACCTACCTGCATACACCGGTTACGGTTCGGGAAATTGAGGATCGTTTAAATAAGTTTGTACCTTTATTTTGAATCTAACAAAATTATTGATTTATTCAAAGTGTGGTTCTGAATCAGAGATTACAAATTTGATTTTACAAATATGGTTTATACAGCGCATATACTAGAGTGCTTACAAGTACTTCGTTTATGACAATAATAATAACAATAATGTAGGGGCTCGCGTTGGGCGATGTTTTATGGCAGGGGTCTTGATGCTCTGCAGCAGGCCCAGTACGTGACTTTGGTAGTTTGGCTACGGCGATGGGCCTGTGATCGCCACATGGTTCAATGGTGTTGCCGTCCGTGCCTGGGTCTCTTCGTTGCAGTTCCCTGCCATAAAACACTTAAATTCGTTCGCCCTTAGAATCAACGCGTCCGGGTGCTTGAGACTACAGCTCGAATGATTTGCAGATGTCTGGAAAAACCCAGGGTTCGGTCGCCAAGGATGTGTGGCCTTGGCGAGCCCTTTTTTTTTTTTTTTTTTATCGTGAGGAAATGTTTTATACATACCCCGACTCCCTGGGGAAGCCGGGGTTATGTGGGATTCTCTCCGGGGGCGGAGCCCCCGGAGACTACCCACTAAAACCTCACGCCCACCTAAGCTACACGGGAGGTGCCTGGATCACGCGAGTACTCAACAGGACACCTCCCAGCTAATACATGCCACCCCGGGGGAGGGGGTTAGCCTCCCCCACTGCCTACGCTATAAGACCCCGGGCGGAGGGACCCGCCCGGTGTCCCCATCCCTGGAGCCTTCGGATTGGGCTTCCCGAGCCCCAGCTCGGTCCACCCACAGCTCCCGGAGTCCTCGTGCCCCGCTCGGGGCCAGTGTCCCGAAGGAACCAGCCCCGGCCAGAGCAAGAGGACGCCGCCACCGGAAGGAAGGGCCGTCGGAGGCGCGATCCGGCACGCCCCGACCCTTCCTTTCCCCAAAAACCCCCCACGGTCCCCCTCCCCTATCGGGGGAGGGGGGACCGACACCCCCCACTAACCGGGAAACTATCCCGGGGGGTGTCGGCCAATCACGGGGGGAGCTACGCTCCCCCCCGGGGGCCCGGGTCAGCTCGCACCCCGGGCCCCCAAATTCAGCGCCCCCACAGGTGGGGGCGAAACAGGGCGCGGGGATACTCCCCGCGCCAAACCCCCTCCGCCCCCCACTCCCGGGGGCAATGGTTGACGCGGGGGAGACCCCCGCGCCCTCCCATCCCTCACCGCCCCCCTCGTGGGGGGCACACGCCGGCGCGGGGGTCGTCCCCGCGCCCACACCCTCCTCGCGGAGCCCGGGTCCCGCTCCCGGGCCCGCTCGGCGGCCTCCTTCTGCTTCATAACATCCTCGCAGAAGGAGGCCACCGCCTTCCACGACCCCACGCTGCCGACCATGTGGTCGACCACGGTCGGCAGCGCGAGGTCCCACCCTCCCACTGCGGCTCGCAGGACACGGCGCGGCCCGGCCCAAGCAGGGCACTCCTCCATGGTATGCCGCGCCGTGTCCACATCTTCGCCGCAGTGGTGGCACTGCGCAGTCGGCTCCCGCCCCATTCTGTGCAGGTACTCTCCGAAGCAACCGTGGCCGGAGAGCACCTGCGTGAGGCGGAAGGTCAACCTTCCCCGCCTCCTGCACCATATATAAAATATGGGCAGGAGGGCCCGGACAATCGGACGTGTGGAGGGCGATAGCATCGCCCTCCACTCCGAAAGACTTTCCGTCCGGGCCTGGCGATTCTGGCCCTCGAGCTCCGACTCCTCCTCGCGCGTGAGATCCACCCCCGGCGGGCGGCGGAAGGAGCGGGCGATGTGGTATAGCTTCGCCCGCTCCGCCGCCACCACAGTGAAGGGTGGAATTACGGCGAGGAGTCCCGCCGCCTCGGTGGAGATGGTGCGGTACCCCCGTATGACCCGCAAGGCCAGCCGCCGCCGCACTCTTTCTAAGAGTTTGCGGCTGGGCGTGCTGGCCTCGAGCGAGCGGTGCCATACGGGGGCCCCATACAGGGCTATCGACCGCACCACCTCCACATAGAGGCGGCGTACTTTCACATCCGGCCCCCCGACATTCGGCAGCAGCCGCGCCAATGCGGCTGCCGTCCTCTCTAGTCGGGGGGCAAGGAGCTCGAAGTGTCCATCGAATCGCCAGCGGCCGTCTATGATCAGGCCCAGGTACCTCATCCTGGGCCCGATCGCGACGGAGGTTTCAGCGACGCGAATCCGGAGATCCTGACCGCGGGGTAGCCGCCACACCCGAGGCGAATGCAACCAAATCGCCTCGGTTTTTGTGGCGGCCACGGTCAACCCCATTCTCCGGATTCGCCCGACCACGCAGTCCAGGGCAGCCTCACCCAGGTGCCTGGTTCTCCTCCAGTCCTCCCCCTCGGCATCAACCAGGGTGTCATCTGCATAGCAGATGACACCCGTATCCGGGGGGAGGACAACCCGCAGCACCGCGTCGTACGCCAAGTTCCACAGGAGCGGTCCGAGGACCGACCCCTGTGGAACGCCGCGGTGCGTCTCCCTCTTGTAAACGGTGTTATACCGGCCGGTGTAAACCACCTCTCTGTCGCGTAGGTAATCGCCGACCACCTCCCGGAGATAAGGGGGCACCTGGAAATGGTCCAGCGCCCCCATTATCTCCGACCAGGGCAGGGTGTTGAACGCATTGGAAATGTCCAATGACACTGCTATCAACACCCTGCCCCGAGCGACAGCCTGCTCCCGGAGGAGGCGCAGGCGCTCCAATGCGTCAACAGTGGAGCGCCCCCTCCGGAACCCAAACTGGCTGTCGCTCAGGTCGGGACCACCCCGCGACAGATGCTCAACGAGGCGGGCAGCAATAATTCTTTCGAACAACTTGCCCGCCTCGTCGAGCAGACACACCGGCCGGTAGGCAGAGGGAGACTCTGCGGGTTTCCCCTCCTTTTGGAGGAGAACCAGGCACGCTTCTTTCCACACAGTGGGGAAGACTCCCCGGCGCAGGCTCGCGTCCATGACGCTCCTGAACGCCGGGGCGAGGACCTCCATAGCTAAGGCCATTATACCACCGGGAACCCCATCGGGGCCAGGAGCCTTCTTGCCCCTGGCCCGGAGCTCCCGGACGGCCTGGTACAGCTCCCACTCGGTGACCCGGAATTCGTCCGACCATTGAATGGCCGGACCCGGGGCGCGTTCCCTCCCCCCCTCACTCAGGGGGAAGAGGGTATCCACTACGCGCCCCAGAAGTTCCGGGTCTAGCCGCTCCGTGACCGGGGACGCCCAGGGGCGGAGCTTCCCAAGCACCGCCTTATACGGGCGTCCCCACGGATCGTCACGGAGGGTGAGCAGGAGCTCATCCCAGGCCTTGGCC
The DNA here is from genome assembly GCF_050948215.1 of Halictus rubicundus. NCBI lineage: Eukaryota > Metazoa > Arthropoda > Insecta > Hymenoptera > Halictidae > Halictus > Halictus rubicundus. The sequence goes on along the minus strand of NW_027488718.1, from coordinate 347,844 downwards.
TTAGCAGCGGCAATTGCACGCTTGAGGGCCACGGCCGCCGATCTGTACTCCCTGTACAGCTCGGCGACCCTCGGCTCCGCGTCGCCGCCCAGAAAATGGCGGCGACGGGCGCGGGCATACTGGCGGCGGGCCCGGCCGGCCGAACTGCGGAGCTCGGCCAGCTCCCCCGACCACCAGTAGACTGACTTTCTCGGGGGCTGAGCTCGGACCCGGGGCATCGCCACGTCACAGATCATCTGCAACGTGCCCCGGATCCAAGCCGCCCCCTCATCTGCCTCGCGCTCCCTGGCCGAAGGCCAGGCGGAGCCGATAATCACGGCCCTCAGGAGGTCCCCGTCCAGTCGTTTCAGCGCCCATCTGGGCGCTGACGGGGTGCCACGTCGGAGGGGCGCGTCCAACGGCGAGTCCGAGACCACAGCCACGTCCATCAGGACGTAGCTGTGGTCCGACAAGGTCTCTCCACTCCAGACCCGCCAATTGGACACACGGCGTGAGGCGGCGGCCGTCGCGAATGACACGTCCACTATGGACCAGCCATTCCACCTCACGCACGTAGGCACGGAGCCCCGGTTTAACAACCGGAGCTCCATCCCCCCCGCCCAGTCTTCCAGGACTCCGCCTCGGGCGTTGGTCCCGGGGTTACCCCAGGTGGAAGACCTCGCATTGAGGTCCCCCAGGACCAACACTGGACCGGACATATACGGGGCTATCATAAGCCCCAGCCGGTCCAGGAACATCCCTAATTCGGCGGAGTCATAACTGGGTGAGCTGTAGCACCCCACGACCAGAAATCTTCCCCACTTTACCATAACCATCCCCCTGCCCCGTTCGACCACGGAGCAGGGGGGCACAGTCGCCGAGTGGCGACGCCACCATATCGCCACGGAGCCGTCATCGTCCCCGGACCAGTGTGGGTGGTCCGGGACTCTGTGCGGCTCCGTGGCGACGGCCAGGCCAACCCCCCACTCCTCCAGGCATTGGACCATTAGGTCCTGCGCCTGGCGGCAGTGGTTGAGGTTGGCCTGGAGTACCGGGAGAGGGGACCAGCGCGGAATATGGGCCATTAATTGGCCTTCGCGCTGGTCCCCTCCTTAGCCGCCGGTGCGGGTGGCGGGGGGTCTTTACCCCCCGCCCCGCTGGGGGCCACCTCCACCTCCATACTCTCCCCCTTTGAGGTTGGGGGACCGGCCGTTTTCGCCGCCGGAGTATCCGGGGGCGAAACTGGGGTGGGCGCCACACCGCCCGCCCCCTTTTTCCCCTTCTTGGCCTTTGGTGGCGGGGAGCACGCCTTGCTCCCCGCCTTGTGGCCCGCCGGTCTCCCCAAGGCCGCGCAGACCACGCAATGGGGTGGCGCCTTACAGTCCACCGCCCGGTGGGCGGCGTCACCGCAGCGGTAGCAGTGACCGCTGCGGTCGACCTCCGCAGTGCACCGCTGCCGAACATGCCCCAGGGCAAGGCAGCGGAAGCACTGCAGCGGCCGAGCCGCCAGCACAACCACCTGGGCGGTGGACCACCCCACGCGTACTTTTCCGGCCTTTTCGATGGCCAGGGCCGCCACGGCCGGGCACTGCACCCATACGGTGCCGAGCCCGCTGGGCGGAGCCTTAAGCTCCCCCACCCTAACGGACTCGGCGGTGCAGCCCCCGGCTTTCGAGACCGCCTCCACAACCTCCTGGGGGGTCACGGAAACCTCCAGGCCCGTGAGGCGGAATTCCGCCTTCTTCACGGGCCTGGATACCTTTACGTCCATCCCCCCCAGGACGGCGGCCATCTTGGCGGCCAAGGCATCGGCCTTGGGGCCCCCATCGGCACCGGGGACCTCAATAATCAGGCCCCCGGTTACCGCCCTCTTCCAATGGAGGGCCCCGATGCCGAGGGCGTCTAAATCGACGCCCTGGCGGGCCCTCCTAATGGCCTCCTCATACGAGGCCCCGCTCCCCTCCGGGACAGTCACGGTGACTGCCGCGGAGCGTGGCGGGGCCCTGACCCTGGCCGCTGCTTTCCCGCCCTTCGGGGCAGGGGCAGCGGCCCTCTTTTTCGGGGCGCCAGCCGAGACGGCTGCCGCCACCTGAGCCGCGGCCTTAGCAGCGGCCTTGGCCGCGGAGATTGCCCGCCTCCCGACCACCTCCGCCCAGGTTCCCGGTTTAGCCGGGGTACCCGGTGCAGGCGCAGGTGACGGGGCCGGGCGGGCGACCGAAGGTTGGGGAGCCTCCCCAGCCTTCTTCCCCTTCAACTTCTTCTTCTTCTTCTTATTCCCTGCCCCTCCCGGCACTGGGACAGGGGCAGGTGTAGGCGTCGGCGGAGCGGGCGCTGGGGCGGGCCGCGGCGGCGCCGGAGGGGCCGGTGGCGGCGGCCGGGGGTCCCCGCGGGCACCTTGCCCGGCCACCCGGCGCAGCTCCCTCCGCATCTCCTCGCGGAGGGACCTGAGGCCCTCTTCCATTAGGGCCCGCATCTGGGCCATAAGGTCCAGGTGCGTGGCCGAGGTCGCGGTGACCTCGCCGACCTCGGCGGCGGAGACCAGCGGCAGAGGGGGAGCGTCCCGCAACCGCTTCATCGCCATCAATTCTCCCCTGATGGCCCGAAGCGAGTCGCGGGTCTCTAGCAGCTCCCTCCTCAGAGCCGCATTCTCCAGCCGCAGTGCGGCATCCCCACCGTCCGCCTGGGAGACAGGAGCGCGGGAGTCGGCAGGGGGTCCAACCTGGACACCCCTGCGCTCCATCTCCCTCACTGCCGCCTTAATGTCCGCGGAGGCCTCGCGGATCCCCTTAAGGTGAGTACCCTTCAGGTTCCGGCTGGCCTCCGCGAGCTCCCGGGCAACGTCCGATTTCTCCGCGATAAATGCGGACAGCTCCCCGGGAAGCATACTTCTAATGTCCGGGCGGACATCGTCCTCCAGACGCTCCCGTTTTCCGACTGACGGAGTCGGCGATGTCCTACCCGGAGTTGGCGGCAGTGAGCGTTTCACGCCCGCAACGCTGGGGATGGGGGGGGGCCGACTGGGTCGAGACGATGGACAATCTGTCCACCGACTCGCCGCGCCGACCACGCCCCCTCGTTCCCCTCTCCGGCCGGAGAAAGGGCCGGTCCCCAACAGCTGGGGTCTGGCGCCTCTCTTCCTGGGACAGGTCCAGGACTGCCCCAACTCCCTCCACGACCACTTTCGGGTGTGGTAACCCCTCCTTTCCATCTTCATTTTTAATTAAATTGATATCCATAGTGAATCCCACGAGAATGGCGGGAAATAAGGTCCACCCGGGCAGAGCCCCCACTACCCGGGTAAGGCTAGATACACACTGGAGGCGCCAGGTATCCAGTGGTGAATGGTGCGCTCGCGACTGGTGTACCCCACCAGCCACGCCCTGTTGCCAGGGCGTACCCTCTCACCGCGCACCGAAGCTTAGGGTTGGGGATTTTTATAGAGGTTATCATCCTCGCGGCCCGGCCGGTTAAGGCAAGACCACCGTTCCGGTAAAACATGACCACCGGTTTACGGCCAGGGCCCTGCGGCGACCTCCCCGGTCGTTATCGCAGGACCCATTCCGCGGTTTTTCATCCCTCCGTGTGAACCTTACCGGCAAGGGAGGCCCTGTCAGGATCCGAAGATCCCGCCGGCATCGCCTCACACATCATTAGGACTACTTCCCGCGGAATACCCCTCGCTCCGTTAGCAACACACAACTATGTGTGTTCCCAGGGACCACCACGAGGAGGTGGAGCGTAGAGGATTTTAGGGATATGACCGCCACCACTGTGGCATACCTAGTAGTGGATCCGAGTCACCACAACTAAGCCCATATCCCCTCGGTCCCCGCCTTGGCGAGCCCTGGGCCTGTCTCAAGCACTCAGCCCCTAGATCCTCCCACCAAACCCCCGAAGTAGGGTTGAGACTTTAGCGTAGTGGGGAGAACCGAGCTTAGATTTTTTGTAACTCGTGTTCTCCCAGTCAGATCGCTCTGGAAGTCCAACTAGTTCAGTATAGTTCCTTAGATATCTAGTTTGTAGCCTCGACGGGATTTGGCTCCTTCCAGCAGCTTTCTCGCATCATTAGTTGAATTATAGTTGGTTTAATACATTCTCGCATTCGATTCATTTATTTTCCTTCCGACCATTGGAAGGTGGTCCTTCGAACTAGCACTAGTTAATTAGCGGGCACCTCGCAGTGCAAAATCATCACAGGTCCGAAAGATAACCCAAGGATCAATCGCGGACATATAACAAATAATAATGTTAGTATTACCGAGGTCTAGGCTTCGGATTCCTTTACAATATATTGTAACTGCTGGGCTGCGGATTCGCTTGCAATGTACACTAGTCACTGGCACGGAACAACTACAAGAACTCGCGGAACTTCAAAACAAAAACTGAACTAACGTTGACTTTAAAAGAAAGAACTGGACTACTTAATTGGATTATCGCTAATTGACTATGGCTGCCTGACTCACTGATTCTTTTTGACTTGTGTTGAGGAGTTGGCCCTTTTTTTTATAGGATGGCCAGTCTTTTGTTTTTCGAAGATGCTGGCTCAGGAGTCTCTACCTTGCATCTTTTAATCTTCTTGATGTCTCCTGACTAGTCAGCTTCTTTCGGTCGGCGTCTTTTCTTACAATTTGGCATAATTGGACACCCTTCCTGTTTGTTCTCAGGGTGTAAACTGATCTTCACCTACGTATCTTGCAGGAAGATAAGTTAGAGTCGTTTTCTGCGCTACCTAACTGCGTAGAATTTTTTACATGTATCTTAATCCTATTTTTACTTCTCCTCGCGTGACATCATCGGACTTCCATAATAATTCATTAGAATTCTTCATCTGTGGGTGTACTTGTTGGCGGTCCAACCACCGGACGTGACACCATCCCCCTTAGAAAGCAAATTTCCAAGGGAAATTTGTTGCAAACTTCTAACATCTTTTCCGAGTTCAGACGTATCCGGGTCATTGGCCCGAGGTTGATTGTTGGAGGTCGCGTCGTCAGTTGGTCGGGTGGTGTGTCTTCGGTTATCGGCGCGTTGAACCAGGAGGTGCGTCAGCGAATTCCATGCGGCTCCGCACAAGGTGAAACTGCATCCGTATAGTGAGTACAGCTGATAGCCGTGTATTATTGTGTCAGCAATTGCCTTTATAAATTTGAGGATTATAAAGTATTGTATTCCTGCACTGAAGGATCTAAATGTAATGAATTCGTGCCAGAATTTTTCGGCTGCGTTTTCCGCTATCTTGTTGAGTGTTTCCTCATTCATCATGTTCATTATGGAAAGTGATCCATCTGGTATGGTTTTACCAGTTATGCCTCGAGCTACAGAGTTTAGTACGGCTGATTTTTCGGCTGAGAACATGATGTGGTCTCTTAAGTTGTTGAGATCGCCTTGAGTATAGATTCCACTGGTAGCCAGATTCGATGGGTTAACGTAGTGCCATGCTGGTTCCTTGAGTGGTTGTAGTATTCGAGGTGGCACGGCTTCTATAGGTTTCGGTGTAAGAATGTGCAAAATTTGATCGATTTCGTACATCACTGGCAGTACTTGACTACAATCTCTGTGAGTTCCATGGCTGGTGAGGATGTGAGTTATAAGCAAATTAAAAAAATTCATCAGGTTTTATAGTTGCTAATGTCAGGGCATTAGTCAATAATTGTTTTTCCAAATTGCATTTTTGCGTGAGCATATTCTTGTAGAGATTGTTTACCTGGTTCTTTATGTGTCTTTCTATGTAGACGAATTTTGAATTTATGTAAGTGAAAATGTCGAGATTCTCTACACGCATTTTTCTTTCCCCAGTAAATTTTCTTCCTTTAGTCGTTTCAAGAATGAACAGCGTTGGGTGTTCTGTTTGAAATAGGGTGTATCCGCATATTGGCGTTTCACCCATTTTTGTTAATGCAAATGTTATTTCTCCTTCGGTTAAAGCGAATACTGAAGCGATTCTTCTGGTTTCATACTGTCTGTAAGTCTTGATGCCAATCCCTCATACAGGACATTGTATTGTTCGAATTTACAAGTGGATTTTGGGTAAGGTTTCCAGTCGTCGTCGTCGTCATCTAAGCAGGTTGCGCTTTGGAAAACGCACATGGTTCCCGATTTTAACATTATCTGGTTTGCTTCTAATTGTACAGGTAGGGAAGCTGTTCGTAATGTTATCGTTGCTACGGCCTGTACGATGACGTTATCCCAAGGTTCATATGGGTCTGAGAATTGTACTCCTTGGCATTTGCCATTGATGTTTAGTTTTCCTGCTAACGTGAAGGGACTGGTTACCGTGGAGTTGACCTTTAAACCGCTGAGACATGTGTTTCTTCCCACGGACATAGTGCCGTACAAGTGCATTCTTCTGCACTGTTCTTCTGTTATCAGTTCTAAATATTCGCTTATCCTGTTTTGTACTGCCGATATATGAGAATGCATACCGCAGTAGCTGACTGTTCTAAATATTACGACCTTGCATTGAATGATGTCCGCGTAACTGTAATCTGATAGCTGTAGTAGCTGAATGTAGACTTCTTCCACCCTTTTAGCGACGTGGTCAATGTTACAGTCGTCAACGGTCTTGAAAGATAAGGTAGTCACGTTTAAGTGGTGTCCATTACAATCGTATCCGATAATGGCACGCGAGGATTATATCAACATGGATACTAGCCAAAGGCTTAACATTTTCTGTAAGCAAACGCATCGTTCTTCTAATGCTTATACAAATGATTATCGCGTTATCTTTTAAGTTGTTATAGTAGACTTATAGGAATTAGCATGATGATATCGGAAGAGTGCCTGTTGAAGGTATTCTGAATTATGATGCGAGTGAAGAAGCATTTCATCTTCTTATCTATTTTGCATCCGTTAGTTTGGAGTAAGGTTCTTCGCTTAGTTAATTCTATGAACAATACTATCGGTGTGTTAGTTGTGACAATAGTGGTAGAAACATTCTGCTATGAAATTTTAGATATGTTTATTTAGATAGGACCATGGTCCGATGGATTAGCATGCTTATCATATTGTTACAGCAGTATCCTTCTACCAAAAGGAATGTCCTATGATTTTTATTGGGGTAATTTTTTTTTTTACGCATTTGTATGGGTATGTAGTATCATTTATTGTTCCCCTAGGGGTTACAATCCGTTCCACATCTATCTTCTTAACCTAACTCTTAACCTAAAGCTTAAACTATGCTTAACCTAAGTTAACTAACTTATCTTAACTTAACTTAACTTACTAAACTTAACATACTTAACTTAACTTAACTTAACTCTAATCCATAAGAGAGAGAGAGAGAGTTCTTACTCTTGCTTACGCCACATTCCCAATTTACCTCTCACACACACACTCATGCCATCTCAACTCCCCCCTCCTCTACCACTCACCCATCCTTTCCCCTACCCCCTGGACCTCCTCTTCCGGCTGCACTCATTCTTTCCATTTCTAAGCATTCATACCTTGCTCCCCCCCCCCCCCCCGCGCCTCTTCCCTCCGTACCTTCCCTCCACTCCTCTAACCTCCTCATCCATTCCTTTCCCTCTCCTTCATCTCCTAGCACCTCCCCTACCCTACCCTGCCACCCCCTTCCCTCATCCCCTCCCCAGCACAGCTCCCACACATGCTCCCACGTTTCCATCCCCCACCCACAGACCCTACACCTTCTCTCCTCTTCTTCCATCCAATACCTTCCACCCCTCATCTCATTACCCAACCTAAATCTAGCTACTCTTTGCCATCTATTCTCACCCCACCCTTTCCTCATATATCCCGGTATCCCCTCTCCCTTGACCCTCCCATACCACACATTGTATCTCGCTCTCCTTATCTTTTCCCATCTCTCCTCCTGCTGCTTCCTCCTTTCCCTGTTTACTAACTCTCCACTCACTACCTCTGTCTTCTCCTCCATCATCACCTCTGTCTCCTCTGCTGACCAACCTCTCTCTCCCCAGAAACGTCTTCTCTCATCCTCCCACGCATCTACCTCCCCTCCCCTTCTTCCCCTGCCTCTTACCTGTTCTAAACACATCCTTGCTAACTAACTCCCCCCCTCTTCCCTCCCGCAGCTTCTTCTCGTAGCTCCATGCCCTTAACCCCGCCCTCCCTCTCAACAACTCCCTCTGCAACTCTTCCCTTATCATGTATCCCGGCGTGCACCTCTCTACCCCTAGCACCCATCTCAGAAACCTCTCTTGCAGTCTCTCTATACCTTCCCATTCCTTCCAACCCCAAATTTCCACCCCGTAGCTGATAACCGACCACACCAACCTGTCGAATAACCAGATTCTCCTTCCCCAGTCGTTACCAAACCTCCTCTTCCCAATCCCCCATACTTGTCCCATTATCACTGCTCCCTTCCTAATTCTATCCTCCACGTGCTTCCTCTGTCCCCCATCCCTCATAACCACGTACCCCAGGTACTTAAATTCTGCCACCTCCTCCAGCACCTTGCCCTTCCACCTCCATGTGATCTTTTTCCACCTGCCCCCATCCCTTCTGCACCTCATCATCTTCGATTTTTCCACATTCAGTTGCAGCTTCCTTTCTTCCAGGTATCTCTCCAAACCCCTCATCATACCCCTCATCCCCTCCTCATACTCTGCCATCATAGCTACATCATCCGCGTACGCCAGCGTAAAGATTTTCCTCTCCCCTAATTTTACTCCCCCCATCCTCCCTTCTCCATCACCTCATCCATATCCGCCAGCAGCAGTGTAAATAGCAACGGGCTTAGCGGGCACCCCTGCCTCACCCCCCTTATCGTCCAAAAACTTACCCCCTCCTCCCCTCCCACCATAACTTTACTCCTCGTTTCCCTCAACATCTCCTCACATCTCACAACCAGCCCTTCCCTTACTCCCCTTTCTCTTAAGGCTTTCACCAATATTTCCCTGTCCACCGCGTCGAATGCCGCCTTCAGGTCTACAAAGAAGATCACCATCTTCCTTTCCTTCCTTCTCACCTGCCTGTTTAGGAGATAATTCAGCACGTATATATTATCTACGCACCCCACCCCCTTCCTGAACCCCGTCTGACTCGCCGGTAACATGCCTTTCCCCTCCACTTCCTCCCTTAACCTCTCCGCCAGGATTGCTGCGTACACCTTATACGCTGTTTGTAACAGCGTAACCCCCCTGTAGTCTTCCACCTTTCTGCTATTCCTCTTCTTCGCAATGGGTATAACTGTCCCTTCCGACCACTCCTCCACCCAACCCTCTCCCTTCCACACCCTATTGCATACCCTCCACAACCACATTTCCACCTCGCTCCCTCCATATTTCCAAACCTCGTTCCCTATTCCGTCCCCACCCGCCGCTTTCTTCTCCTTCAGCCCCTTTATCACCCTCTTTACCTCCCCTATTTCTATCTCCCTTTCACTGTCCCGCCTTCTTCTTGTTACCTCTCCCGCCCTTGCCCTCTGCTCCACCCCACCCAACAGCCCCCTGAAATGCTCATTCCATTCTTCCATCTTTATTCCTTCGTCTATCCAAGCTCTTTTCTTTCTTTCCCTGTTTACCACCTGCCATACCTGCTTCTCCGTCTTCACCCCCTCCAGTTCCCTTTCCCATTTCGTTCTCTGCTCCTTCTTTTTCTCCTCACACAGCAGCCTGTACCTCTTTCTGCTTTCCCTGTAACTCTCGCCCTCTCCCCCCTTCTTCCTCCATCTCCTCATTTCCTCCCTCACCTTCCTTTTTTCCTCTCTACATTCCTCATCCCACCATCCTCTCCTTTTCCCTTTTTCTCTCTTCCCTACCTCCCCTAGTGCTTCCTTAATGTTCTCCTTTAACCCTGTCCAGTCTTCTTCTACCCCTCCTACTTCCTCCTCTCTTCTCCCCCCAAATCTTTCCCTAAAGGCCCTTATCCCTTCCTCCGACCAGTTTCCTATTTTCACCCCCTTCCCAGCCCCTTCCGTCCTTCTTCTTTCCCTCCTCTCTTCCTTAATCCCTACTGTCACTGGTGCGTGGTCTGAGTCTATTTTGTCCCCAACTTCCATCCACTCCACCCCCTCCCTTGTTTCCTCATTTCCTAATATATAGTCTACCACCGAGCTCCCTCTTCCCCCCGTGAAAGTCCACTCTCCTTCCTCATCCCCCCTCGTATTTCCATTTAGAATCCCCCCACCCCCTCTCTCCCAGATATTCACAGAGCCTCCTCCCTTCCGCATTCACTTTCCCGTCTTTAGATCTCCTGCTTTCTCTTCCCCCTCCTTCCTCTTCCTCAACCACTTCCCCTCCTTCTCGCCCCGTTCTCGCGTTGAAGTCCCCCCCTATCAACACCTTTGTTCCTCTCTCTCTCCCCTCTGTCCAGTCCCCTAAATCTTCCAGTTTCTTGTCCAAATCCCTATTAACGTACACCCCTATCACCCTCCACCAACTCATCCCCAGCTTAATTCTTGCCGTCATCAACCCCTCCTTCCCTTCAGCCCTCCCTCCTTCTCTATCCAGTCCTTTCCTCACCCCCATCGCCATACCCCCTATCGCTCTCCCCTTCTTTTCCTCTCTCCTTGCCCACTGCATCTCCCAGTAGAATTTCCTCGACATCTTTTCTCTTATCCTACTCCATCCCTTCTCTTCCACCCACGTCTCCATCATCGTTATAACATCCCATTCTACCAGCCCCTTCCAAAACTCCTCATCCTTATTCATCAGCCCCGCCGCATTCCAGAAACCCACCTTCAACCCTGTTCTCCTCCTCTCTCTCTTCCCCCTCCCTTCTGTTGTGTCTCCCTCCTGCTTCCATCCCTATTGCCCTCCCTGCTCCTCCATCCAGTTTTCCTCTATCTCGTCCCATCTCTTCATTTTCCCGTTCACCCACATTTTCATGTACCCTATCTGTACGTACCTTCCCTCTCTCCTTTCTATCTCCGCTTCCCTTTCTATCTTCCATCTCGCTCTTCTCTCCTCTTCCGTCAGATCGTCATCTATCCTTTCCACTAACCCCCTAAGTTTTTTCTTCCCCTCCATTACCTTCCTTTTATATTCTCTACCCTCCATTCTCACCAAAACCATGCCTCTACCATCTTTCCCTACCTTCCCTATCTTCCTTACCTCCTTAATTCCCTCGACACCCAGTTCCATCTTCTCCCAAAGCCTCCTGATCTCTCCTTCTAATTCTTTGCCCTCCACTTTCAACCTCCTAACTACCACATTGTTCCTCTTCATCTCTCTTTCCCTCTTATCGTGCTTGACTTCAAGCCTCCTTAATCTTCTCCTACTCTCCTCCCTTTCCCGATCCCCACTTGTCTCTTCTCTCCTTTCCTTTTGTCTCTCCTCCTCCCCCCTTCCCTCTTTCCCCATCCATTCCTCTACCTTCTCCATTTTTCCCTCCAACCTGTCCATCCTCTTGTCTACTTCCTCACTACCCCTCCTCACCCCCTCTCCTCGCCCCATCTCCTCCATCCTCCCCTCTACCTTTGTCACCCTTCCCTCAATGCTCTCCAACCATTTCCACGTCTTCTCCCTGTTTACTACCTCCTCCCTCCTCTCTTCCCTCCACCTCTCCGTTTCCCTCCCCCAATCTTCAATCAACTTCCTCCCCGCTTCTCTGTCCTTCCATAGTGCGTCCCTTAAACTCTTCGCCTCCTCTATCAGTCCCTTAAGGATCCCCACCATCTCTTTGCACTCCCCTACCCCCTCCCCCTCTGCCTTCTGTGGCCACCTCTTAGTGACGTCGCTTCTCTTAAATGCGTCACGTTCTACCTCTCCCCCTCCCTCTACCTCCTTTATGCTCCTTTTCCTTCCCACACTTTCCACGCTCCCCGAGCTAAACCACCTCTTCAGATTACTTTCGCCCGACAGCGCCCCTACTCTGCCCTTTCCTTCTTTGTCCTCCTCCCTTCCCCTTCCCAAGCCTCTCTCTCTTCCCTCCTCCACTTTCCGCTTTTCATCCGCCATTTTTCCCTCCTTGTCCTATTCGAACCTTTTCAAACCTTCCCGCCTTTCAGTCCCCCTTTCTCTATTCCTCCTTTCTCCCAACAGAGCGCGACACCTTCGCTCCTTCTCCTTTTCACGAGCACGCCTATCTCCCGCCACGTGAAAACCTGACCTCTACCCTACCTCCTTTTTCCCTTCCGTCCTACTTCTCCTCACGCTCCCTCGCCCTTCTTCCTACCTCACCCGTCTCTCCCTTGCTCCCTACTAGCCCCTCTCTACCACCTTTACCCTCCGCCTTTTCCCTACACCTCTTTTTCACACACAACTTTCACTCAGTATCTCACACTCTGCACTCTCTTTCGCAACCGGAAGCGGAAGTCCATTTGTATGGGTATGTATGAGTGTTTATTTCATGAGGTATGTGTATGTTATATAATATACTACGTTGAAGAAAATGTATATATGGTGCTGGGTGTCCTTGTCACCATCGGGTGATCACATCCTGGGCGTAGCCCGTATGAATTAACCACCACTCGTCTGCATTCATCTCGAATTGCTCCTCTATGCACTCCGTACACTCGTATGCCTGGCGGACTCTTCCTAGTTGTAGGCCACAGTCTCGGCATCTTGCGAATGATCGGGCCGTGTCTAGCTGGCACATAATGTGCCAGCCCCCTTGTTCGTAATAGCACTGCTCCCGCTGCGTTAGGCGGCCATAGCAGATCCTACACAGCCTATGCTGATGGTAGATGTATGACGGCTCTTGCAACGGTACGACCACGCAATACAGATTTAGCAAGTTCCGGTATGTTTCGGGGTAGTCGGTTGGCACCACCCCGTCTATTGGCCCGTAAAACTCTTCCAGTTCTTCCTCTTCTGGGCGGTAACCTTGGCCTTGGAATGGACATGGTTTGTCATCGTCTGTCCTGTCGTCTTCCGTCCTATCCTATCGTTAGTCGGGTCTACGGTGTGCTAATTTTATTTTATTTATGTGTAGCGTGCAAGGATTTCCTTGGATTAGAATCTTTACATTTTGATTAGGTAGCATTTCTATAACTTTGTGAGGTCCAGTATACTGATCGCTGAATTTGTCTTTGACCGGTTCCTTTAACAAATATACGAGATCCGTTACCTTGAAGTTTTGTGGGTTAATTTTCTGATCATAGTAGTATTTCGATTTTGCTTTAGCAGCGTTCAGATTTTTAGATGCCGACAGTTGTAATTCCTTGATGGTCATATGCAAATCTCGGAGGTAATCCGCATATGTGGGTCCTAGGTTTTCTTTTACTGGATCACTGCTGGTTGGTTAACGAGCAATTTTTCCATAAACTAATTCATGCGGAGAAAACTTAGTTTCTTCATGTACTGATGTACTATATGAGAACATGGCCAAGTCTAGCCAGTCATCCCAATTGTTTGCATTGTTCACATACTGCTTTAGGTATTCCATTAGTACATGATGTGATGTTTCAATTGAGCCATTGCTTTGCGGACGATAAGCTGTGTAACCGTTTTATTCTACTTCTTAAACGTATCAATGTTGAGCTTCCGCTAGATAGATAGGGACGGTTACAACCCTAGTAAGATAAGGTTCGTGCCTCCAGGCACTGGAAGACGGAGAGGTTCAAACTAACTTTGAATCATTCGGAGACGATGTTGGAGGTAGAAATAAGATATATTCTGTTATTCCTTATATGTACAGTAACCGCAATACGACGATTGCGAGATCAATGCCGTTCGCAATTCGCGCCGAAACGATCGCGACTTCGTAGAATCGTGCCTTCGCATAGGCAGTTGCCCGAGCCCTATCCTGGCTCCACGTCTGGGTCCCTTTCTTATACTTTTATCGCATTACCGTATCGCGGGTTTCCCGAACGAACGTGAGTCGTCGTAGCATACGAGCACTCCCTGCTCACGCAGGAAAAGTGCCCGAACGACGACACGTACAAGGCGTCGGTCAGACACCCGACCCTGAGGATCGCCTCCGTCGGCACTAGTCAGTGGGTTCGGAGACTATCCGGTATCGGTGGAAAGACGTTAACCGTACTTACTCTGATTACCGTATCGCGGATTTCCCGAAACGGGCAAGAGAATTAACTTCCTTTTGTGGAGAATACGACTCGAGACCGATGCAGTTTCCCTCGTCTCGTTGTACTTATTATTTGATTAATCCCTACGGCCGTTGATTGCCGCTCGTAGGACTTTATGGACCCGTGTCGTGCGGTTTATACGACACTTCCTCAGTTTGAGGATATCACGAGACGAAGGAACGCAGTCGGTTTGACTGTATCGCCCCTGAGTCGGTTTGACTCGCTCGCTGCGTACCGAACAGCCCGAAATTCCCGAACCCGAACAAGCTCGCGCCCAGACGTAGAGTGGCCTAATTCTGTCGCGCATCGACCTCATTCGATCCGTATCGCGTGGGGATCGATGCGCGCGCACGCTAATTAGTGGGGGATCCTGCGATCCTTCCTTAAGAGAAGGATGACAGGACGACCAGGGACGTCGTGGTGGGGGTCCGCGTTGCTCATGCGACACGCCGCCCGATCGATACACATCGATATGTAATCGATACGGTTACAGCTGTAGTCTTGTAATGTTTAATTCTAAATTTTCTTGCCACTTGTTTCATTAAGTTTGAGGTGAAATTAGTTCCTAGATCCGTTAAAATTGCTTTAGGGGCTCCAAATCGACTGTTCGAGATTGGCGCGCGAACGCCATATTGCCTTCGCGACACGCGCGATCCCGCCAAACAGGCATCGCGATGCGAGCGATACACCGGCCAATACGCGGCTCACGGAAATTGCGCGCGTGTCGATGTACGAGCACAATTGGCCGAATTCCTTCTCGATCCTTCTGGAATGGTCGCGAATGCTGAACCGGAAACATTTACGCGCATAGAACGTTCCAGAGGAATCGAGTCAATGTAAGAAAGAGACAACGGCGGCTCGCTCTCTTTTCGCTTCAGTCAGCGCGCATAAATCAATTCAGTTATCAAATCGTTATTCTTTATTTCCTTTCGTTTCATTGTATAATCTTTAGACAATCTTGTGATTTATTCAAGTGCCAATAAATCTATTTATCGCAGATTCAACATTCTATATCTATTCATTCCATTACATTCCTCTCAATTTGCCCGTTTTCCATTTCCTCACTCCTGTCTTTCTCTTTCTCTCTCTCTCTCTCTCTCTCTCTCTCTCTCTCTCTCTCTCTCTCTCTCTCTCTCTCTCTCTCTCTCTCTCTCTCTCTCTCTCGCTCACACATCCATCAAGCAATCCATCCGAAATCTACCATTCATTTCCCAATTTTCTAATACAAATTTCTAATCGACCAAATTTCTGGTCAAGACCGCTCCCATTACATCGACAAATGAGATTTTTAATGAAGGCATCCGCGATATTTGCAGTTGTGGTTTGTTCCAAAGCCTCTGCTACAGAGTATTTAGTCAATAAGTCTTGCATAGTTAGAATATATTTATTTCCCTTTTTTGTTTCTGGTAGAGGCCCTACGATGTCCAGGCTGACATTGTCGAAAGCTTTTCCTGGCGTGTCTGTTAACACCATTGGTTGTTTTGTTTTAATTCTTGTCGTCTTTCTTAACTGACATTTGCTACATGTGCGGATGAAATTTTGAATATCTTTCTTCATTCCTTCCCAATAGTACAATTGTCGAATTCGGTGGTAAGTCTTCGTTACGCCCTTATGTCCACCGGCGGCAGACATATGCTTTTCTTCGATTAAATTTAATCTATCACCTTCAGGTGGTATAGTTATTCGGCCTGTGCATATGATTATCTTTATCGGTTTATTCTGTAATGCTTCCTTTAGTTTGTTTACGATGTATTTCCAAGATATGACTTCAATGTGTAACGGTACACGCCTCGTGCGGGAAGCGCGGCGAGGCGTGCGAGCCCTCCCCGGATTGGCTCAGCGGCCAGGGTTCTTTGGGGAGGGAGGACAAGGTGACTAAATAAGAAACGCCAATTTAAAGTGGAAAAGAAACTAAAATGTTTTATTCTTTCATCCGGTCGTCTGGATTCCCGGACGGTCCGGCGACGGGTTCACGGTGGGAACCTGTCTCTCCACCGGCCTGGTTACATAAGAGACAAAAAAAAACAGAATCGTGAGCGTGGACGCCCGGTAGTGACGCGGATTGACGAACAACTAAAGTTAATGTACTTATTCCCTAGTAACGCGAGCTTAGCCTAATCGATACGCGGGGCATCGGTATCCCCGGACGCGAATTGAACGAACACTTAAACCTAACGCGATTGTTTTCTGGTACGCGAGCTTAACCTAATCAACTCGCGGAGTGTCGATATCTCCGGTCTCGGTACGGTTCGCGGTGGTCCGGAGTGTCGCGGTGAAAAACCGGAATTTTCCTCGGTACGGTACGCGGCGCGGTACGCGTGGAGCGCGGGGCGAGCCGTGCTCGCTGGCGTGGTACGTTGTTCGGGCGCTCTCGGCGCGGTCCCGAACTCTCCCGACTCTCGCTGCGCGATCGCCTCGGCGAGGTGTTTATTACGGCCGCGGCCCAGCGAGTTGTAGTGAATGGACGTGGGTTTCCTCCGTCGGCTGGGCGCGCGGGGCGCCGAGAGGAGAAGTACGGGATTCGCGGAACGCCCCGTCCGCCATCCCCGAGCAACCGCGGCTCGAGCACGTAGGCACAGACGTAGACCTAATGCCTACGACTCGAAACCGGCGAGGTCGCTCGTCTCCGGTAGTATACCGAGAGGCGAGCTCCACACGCTGCTGCGGTCGGTTGGAGACTGAACGTCTGGAGCGCGACGCGGAATCTCGGATGGGAGCGCGGGACGCGGAAACGGGTCCGAGTGGTGGGCACGACGGTTTGGAGTGTCGAAGCTACGGTGCTCTGAAAAGAGCAGGCCGTCGATCGACTGCCTCCCAGAACCTGATCGCGGTCTCGGACTCGACGTATGGGACGTAAACCCACGTACGCTTCGGCCGATCCCAGCGCTTCGGCGTGTTCGCCCGATAGTATACCGAGGCTAGCACGATTCCGCGCGGCTGCGAGAGGATCTGGGCTCGGGTGTTCGCCCGAGAGCTGCTCCAGACCAAGTCCGGTTTCGGATGGTTCCGTCGCGATCTTTATAGCCCGAACGCGGACCTCGTGTGCTCGTTCGCGAATCTTCGGTACACGCCGATTGGTCCGCGCCCGGGCTGGATTCGCGGATTGGCGAACGGCTGGCCCGCGCCGGTGATTGGTGCGGGTTAAGGTACAACTCGGCTCGCAACGAGACACATGCGTCTCGTTGCACCCCCCCCCCCCCTTTCTTCGGAGACGAGACGACGCGATTCGCGAGACAGCGTAACGAGGTGGAGGGTGGCTTACATGCTGTCGAGGCGGCGTCTCGTGCCAGATCTCCCCGGTGGCCGGGTTGAGCCGAAAGCTCCGTCGGACCCCGGCGTAGGTCACTCGGTACCGCTTCAGGCCGAGTGGGCACCAAATAGGACACCCGTCGACGGTGCGCCACGTTGGCTTCGAGCGGGATTGCGGGCGGCTCGGGTTCCGGTGGTCCAGCGTCCCTGGCGGCCGGTGTTCCTGCGGTGGTGGTCGTTGGTACCCGCCGTGGGCCAGGTGGAACAGTCGGCGGTGGCCTGGACGGCACGGTTGGTCGCAGCAAGCGGCGTTCTCCGCGGTCGGCCTGGTCGTCGGGCCAGCGGGGGAGGGTCGCCCGGGTGGCTTGCCGAGTGGTGCTTTTAGGCCGGGTCACCGTCGGACGGCGGATGACCTGCGTCCCGGTTGGTGGTTGGACGCTGGCGGCGCACACCGCTGGTGCGCGAGGTAACCCTGCTCCGGAGGCAGTGCTGCGCCTCCGCTGGTTTCCGGCCGGTGGCTGCGGTCGAGGGCTGACGAGGAGGGCCGTCCTCCAGGCCGGTGGTTCTGCCGGTGTGGGCCTCGCGGCCGATGCAGGCCTTGAGACGGCTGCGGGTCGTGGTCCCCTGGCCGGGGTGTAACCCCAGCGGGCCGTCCTGACGTCGGGCGTGATAGGCCGTGGTCTGGTGGGCCGCCGTGCCCCGGGTGGTTGGGGGCCGAGGGCCTGGAGGGCCTCCTCCGGGTCGAAGGGCCCGTGTTGGCCTTAGCTCTCCTCGAGCTGGCTTAAGAACTTCTCGTCGGCGAGGTCCATCTCGTGCTAGAGCTTGCTGACGACTGAGCTCGGGGTCCTCGTCTGGTTCCTCGTCTTGATCTGAGTCGCTGGTGCGCACGTGATTCGGCGTCTCGGGTTCCTCTGGCCCCTCGCCGGTCGCCTTCTGTCTGGTTGACTGCCTACGGATAAACGGCGCGTTGTCCGGTTCCCGGGAGTGATACGGCGAAGGTCTCGCACGTGTACGTGCCGGGCTAATCTCCCGGCGGCGTCCCGAAGATCGAATATCACCGGTGAAATTCGACGCTGGATTGTAAACGGGCCGGTGTATTTTTCGAGCAACTTGGCGTTGCGGAAGGCCGCTTTATTTGACAGTTCGTGGCCGCGTCGCAGGACACGCGATCCGACCGCGGGCACCCAAGCACGACGGTGTTTATCATAGTGCTGCTGTTGCTGCTGGAAGGTCCGCGCGATGTTACACAGCGCGAACGCACGGGCTTCCTGCAGGCGGCGGAGTCGGAGGAGCAGGGGGGGTCCCGCGTGTTTTTCCCGCGTGTGCCGTAGCGTCCCCTGGGGTACGAGCTCTCTCCCGACGTTCAGATAGGCCGGGGAATATCCTGTGGAGCTGTGTTGTGCCGTATTATATGCGAAGGCGATTTCGTGGCACAACTGGTCCCATCCTCGCTGTTTCCGGCCGTGGTACTGCCCTATCATTGTTTTTATCACGTGGTTGACCCGCTCCACCGGATTGCACTGCGGTGCATAGGGAGGCGTTTTTCGGTGGAGGATGCCCCAGTCCCGCAATGTTCGTTCGACTTCGTTGCTAATAAACTGGCGGCAGTTGTCGGTGACCAGGGTGGCTGGGCAGCCGTGCCGTAGAACGATGAGCTCGCGAATGGCTCGCAGTACGGCGCCCGCTGTGGCCTTGCGTAAAGGGCGGATTTCGACCCACTTTGTGCATCGGTCCTGGAGTACTAGCAAGGAGGTGTGTCCGGCGCTGGAGCTGGGCAGAGGCCCGACTAAATCGGCTGAGACCATTTCCCACGGCTGGTGCACGGCGGTGGCGTGCATTGTGCCCGCGGGTGCTTGTTGTACGGCCTTGTACTTCTGGCAGGAGTCGCAGGATCGTACATACTGGGCGCCTTCGCGCAGCATACCGGGCCAGT
Organism: Halictus rubicundus; assembly: GCF_050948215.1. Classification (NCBI taxonomy): domain Eukaryota; kingdom Metazoa; phylum Arthropoda; class Insecta; order Hymenoptera; family Halictidae; genus Halictus; species Halictus rubicundus. Next base: position 328,741 of record NW_027488718.1, on the reverse strand, counting down.
AATAACGCTGGCACAGACGAGCGAGCGTTTTTGCGACGCCGAGGTGTCCGGCGGTTGGATCGTCGTGTACCTCGCGTAGAACGCGAGCCCGGTCCGGTCGGGCGACGCACAGCTTCCAGGCGTCGTCTGGGGAGCCGTCGTTGAAATCCAGGCTGTGTAGGATGTGTCGGAAGAGCTGTCCCTCTCGGAGGCAGTACTCGGGGTGGTCCTCGGGGTGTTCTCGCACATCCTTCTTTATTCGCTGGTACCAGGGGCAGCGGGTGGCGGCTCATACTGCGCAGGCTTGGAGCGGGCTGCGAGAGAGTTCGTCGGCGACGGTGTTTTCGGCGCCCCGACGGTACCGTATTTCAAAATCCCACTGGGCCAGCTCCATGGCCCACCGCGCTAGCCGTCCTGAGGGATTGTCGATGTTGCTGAGCCATTTCAATGACTGGTGGTCGATCAACACGGTGAAACGATATCCTTCTAAATAATGCCGCATCTTCCAAATCCCCCACCGGACGGCGAGGCATTCGAGCTCGGTGGCAGAGTAATTTTTTTCTGCTTTATTCAACGTGCGGCTGGCGTATGCGATCACTCGGTCGCCTTGCTCGCCGGGCTGCGTGAGTACGGCGCCGAGGCCTTCGCGGCTCGCGTTGGTCTGGAGGGTGAAGGGTTTTTCCCAGTCCGGAACGGCGAGGACAGGTGCGGTGGCGAGCCGGTGGTTGAGTTCTTCAAAGGCTGCCTGCTGTACGGGTCCCCATTCCCATTTCCTGGCCTTTTGAAGCAGCCCGGTGAGCGGCGCGGCGGTTTTCGAGACGTCCGGTAGAAAGCGACGATACCAGGAGAGGAGGCCCAGGAATCGGCGCAGCTCCTTGACGTTGGTCGGTCCCTGGAGCTCCGTGACGGCGGCTACCTTGGCCGGGTCGGTATGTAACCCGTTCTGGTCGACGATATGCCCGTTGTTCGCGCGCGAAATGGCATTTCTCCCAATTCGGCCGCAGGTTCGCTGCTCGGAGCCGTTGGAAGACTTCGGCCAACATTCTCTCATGTTCCTCGCACGTCGGGCTGGCGATGAGGATATCGTAGAGGTACGCGAAAGCGTACGGAGCGAGATCCGGCGTGATTACATTATCCAAGAGTCGCTGGAACGTCGACGGGGCGGAGTGAAGCCCAAACGGCATTACCGTAAATTCGAGTAGGCCCCGCCCGGGTACTGTGAAGGCCGTTAGTGGCCTGCTCTCCGGCGTGAGCGGCACCTGCCAGTAACCGTTTTTGAGGTCGATCGTGCTGAGGTAACGTGCCCCCCGCAGTTTGTCCAGGGTAGCGTTGATATGCGGTAACGGGTACGCGTCTTTCTTGGTGACCTGGTTCAAGCGCCGGAAGTCAACGCAGAACCGGTACTTCCCGTCCTTCTTCCGGGCGATTACTACGGGCGAACTCCAGGGGCTGCAAGATGGTTGTACGACCCCCTCGTTGAGCATCGCTTCGACCTCGGCATCGATTACCGCCTGCATCGCCGGATTGCGTGGGCGGTATCGCTGCTTAATGGGTGTCGGATCTAATAGCCGGATTTCGTGGCGGGCCAACGGCGTTACACCACGAACGGTCTTGAAGGCCTCCTTGTGGCGGTCGAGGAGCCGTTGTAACCGCTCACCCTCGGTGGCGGTCAGGTGTTTCAGTCCGCTCGGTGCGGTCGTAGCGCAGGCCGTGAGGCCTCGGTCGGTTCGGTCCGGGTACAGGCAATGGTGACCTAGGTGCATTCGTAGCCCGAGCTTCTGGAGCAAGTCCATGCCTAGGAGCATCTCCGCGTCGAGTCCCTCCAAGATGTAGTACTGGTGGCGGATTCCTTGACCGTTGAAGGTCCCGACCCCGATAATGCTGCGGTCGAGGCTAGCGCCGGTTCCGTCCGCCAGGGTGGCTGTGGTATCTTCGGCGCGGAGTTCCCACTGCTGGGAGAGGCACCACCGAGCCATGGGGCCGTTGATGAAGGAGCAAACTGACCCGGTGTCGACGAGGGCGCGGGCTCGGTGTTGGCCGACGAATACGCTGATGTAGACACGGGTGTCGTTAAATTCGGGGGCCGGACCCGGAGCTACGGTGGTCCAGCCCGCGTCTCGTTTCCCGGATATGGCCTGGAGTCATGTCACGGGCAGTCGCGGGTCAGGATACCCTCCTTGCCGCAGAATGAACAAAACCGAACCGCCGGGTTGGTACATCGGTGGCGGTCGTGCCCCGGTTGACGGCAACGCCAGCAATGCGTCTCTCGTCGGTATGTACCGGTCACCGCGAGAGCGGAACGCCTGGGTGACTCGCGTTCGAAGGGCCTGCCCCCAGTTTCTCGGCGTACACGGTGCATGACTTCCTCGACCTCTCGCACTCGCTGGATGAGGTGCGTGGCGTCGACCAACTCGCTACGACGCACATGAAGCTGCAGTTCTGGACGCATATTATAATAGAGCGCGTCGAGTTGTCGTGCTCGGGGAACCCTCCCCGGCGGCGGATGAGGGTCATGAGGGCCGTTACGTAGGCCTGGATCGGCTCCGCGGGGCCCTGTTGTCGTCCGGCGATCTGGTGGTCAAGGTGTCGCAACTTCCCCGGTGGGAGGTAGTACCTCCGAAGCTGGTCTTCGAGGTCGTCCCAGGAGGTGACGGACGGCGCGAGGTTCCGGTACCATAGGAGCGCGTCCCCCGCGAAGGAGCTCTGGAAAACCTTGTAGCAGCTGTTGGTCGGAGAGCTGGTATACGGTTTTCAGCTCCTGGACGCGTTCGAGGAACGCGTAGGGGTCCCGACCATCGAAATGGCACCCCCACTTCCGCATCTGGTCAAGGACCGGGGCTCCGGTCGTGTTGTCATTCGGTCGAGCCGCTGCGGGACGCAGTGATCCTCGAGTGACCCTCGAGCTCGTTAACGAGTTCGTTATGGAACTCCTCCAGGTCCCGGGTGCGGTCGACCTCTAACTTATAGCCCGGCTCATCCTCGGGCTTGTCCGCGTACGCCTCCGGATTTCTACGGACGTAAGTGACTAAACGCTGCCGGAGTTGCAGTACCGTGCCGCTGGTACCGCTCCCGAGCTCGTGCAGCTCCTGTTTGAGCTGCTCCTTCGACAGCCGATAGATCCAGGAGACCCCCATTCTCCCAAAAAATTAAAGCAGGATATCGTTGTCCCGCATTGACGGCGGTTACCGCCCTGGGTTACGCGGTGTTCGCGAGCTTGACGGCGAGCTGGGTATCTAGGGCACCGTCGGTCGAGGGTTGCCGGTGGCCTGGTCGGATCGGGACGCGGATACGCGGAATACGCGGCACGTCGGGGCACGTGTTCCCGTGCGCGAGAATAGAAAATTATTTTTACGCGAGAATTCGGGGTACGGTTTCCCTGAACATAAACCGAGTCTTCTCGGGATAATACGCGGTACATGTACTTAATAGCTAATTACGAATTTAAGATTAATTATTATCTAACTGCGATCTCGGGGGTCCACTCTTACTACTCTTCAGGTCCCTGTTCGGGCGACATGTAACGGTACACGCCTCGTGCGGGAAGCGCGAGCGAGGCGTGCGCAGGCCCTCCCCTGGATTCGCTCAGCGACCAGGGTTCTTTGGGGAGCGGAAAGGTGTTTGGTAATGACTGCGACTCGGATAGTGTAAAAAATAACTCCGATTTTATTGTCCCCGGGTTTCTGGGTTACCGGTGGGTCCGGTTCCGGCAGGCCGCGCAGGTGGAACAGCCTCTCGGCCGATCTACGACAGTAAATGAGGGTGGACGACCCGATAATTAAACGAATCTTATAATCTACTTTAAATACTAACGCTCTTAGAATTAACGCGTGGAGCAGTGGTGCTCGGAGACGATGGGTACGCGAAGCGGACTGGATTCGCGGCGGTACGGCGGGGATTTTTCGGAGCGTCGTTCTCGCGCGAACGACGGCGTACAGGGCGCCGCTCTGTCGCGAGCGGTGCCGTTACGCAGCGGTACTACTACGGTCGGCGGCGAGCGGGGCTCGCCTAACGGTGGTGCGCGTGGCGCGAAACTGCGGAGGCGCGACGCGTTGGTCGGTTCCGGAGCGAGCCGGTCTCGCTGGCTACGGCTATCGCGAGCTCGATACAACTCGCTGTGACGTACTTGGATAGGATCGGTTTCTTGAGGTTGACAGGATCTGCGGGACCATCGCGGCTCAGCGATGGTATTAGTGAACTGGACGCGTCCTGCGTCAGCTGAGCTCGCGGGGCGCGGTCCGGCTCGTTACCGGATCGGCGGGACGCCTCGCTTGACGTCCCCGGCCAACCGTGGTGTGAGTTCGCACGTGACGGACGTAAACCCAGACACGTACGGCTCGACACCGGCGTCGTCGCTCACTCTCGGGAGTAGCCAGCAGAGAGAGAGTTCGAACGCGGCTACGGTCGACCGATGGCTAAGCGCACGAGACGCGATGCACGGTCGCGGATCGGAGAACGGACTCGCAGGATTCAGGAAACGGATCGCGGAGGGGGGAGAAAGAGCCGAAGTGTCGCGGCGACGGTATGCTGAAAAGCACTGCCGACGGCCGACTGCCACCTCTAGGCTTGCTCGCGTTCTCGACTTTCCTCACACGGGACGTAAACCCTCGTGCTCGTACGGCCAATCCCGGCGTTTCCCCGCACCTACCCGGTAGTATACCGTAGCATATGCGTTTCCACGCTGCTGCGAGAAGTCCGGAGCTCGGTGATGCTACCCCGAGAGCAGCTCCAGGCCAACTCCGTTTCTGTCGGGTTTCGGCGCGATCTTTATAGCCCGAGCCCGGACCTCGCGAGACGTTCGCGAACCTTCGGCGTTCGCCGATTGGACCGTGCTCGGGGCGAATTCGCGGATTGGTTCGCGGCTGGTTCTCGGCGTTGATTGGCACGGGCCTGGTCCGCGAACGCGGATTCGCGAGGAGACGTAATACGCGTCTCGTCGCAAGTGAATCATCCAATTTGTCCTGCTGGTAAACAGTACACTACAGAATTGATCGTTGTGTTGTCCGGTAGAATCTAAAAAAAAAAACGATTCCTTTAAAATCCCAACAAACAGATAGCATCACCTTTTTTTGATAAATATCGGCTTTCGAAGTGCTTTGAGCCGGTTCGTCTTTTTTACTCCATGATCTCTTGCGTGTAAAATTGTTGTAGACAACCCATTTCTCGTCCCCAGTGATGATGCGCTACAAAAATGGATCATTTTCTTGACGTTTGAGAAGCAAATCACAGACGTCAATGCGATGACACAAATTTCTTTCCGTTGTAACGGGAACGAAGGGTTGTGTTGCTCTCTCCTGGATGCTCGAGCACGCCAGGGTCTTTGAAGAGGGCAGCGGGTTCGAAGTAATTCGACAACGGTCTTTGTGATACTTAGTAAACTTTATTCCCGGTCCTGGTTGCCGGTTGGTCCGGCGTGGATCGTTGCGGTGTCCCGGCGAGCGGTTCCCGCTGGAACCGGCGGCTACGGATAATCGTTAGTGGACGTCGCTTAATTAAGCAATTACAATTGATACTAAACCTAAACTTAAGACTAATTGCAGGAAAGCTATGGTATAGACGCGGATCGAGTCTTGGCTCGCGAAACGGCGGAAACGCGGAGCGATCCTAAATCGTGTACGGTACAGGCGCGAGCGGTTCTGGACCACGAGGCGGCGGAAAGCGCGGAGCGATTCTAAATCCCGTACGGTACAGGCGCGAACGGTTCTGGACCGCGAGACAGCGGGAAACGCGGAGCGACTGTGAATCGCGTACGGTACAGGCGCGATCGTGCAGTTCTTAATCGTGCGACGGTGGAGCGAATCGGGATATCCTGAGCTGCGAATGGAAGCAGGAACCACCGCGGGTTCAGCTACTTTACAGTGAATCGGTGTTTCCCTCGTTAGTGCTGCGTTTTCGGGGTCGCGATTTGCCTCGTAGCCCGACCGGCGGAACGCCCGGCTCGCCGCTCTCGGCCCGACCGCGGTGTGGGTTTGCTCGCACACGGACGTAACCCGTAGTACTCGTTCCATCGACACCAGCGTGCTCATGCACACGCACGGACGTAACCCGTAGGGTGCGCAAGCCAACTCCGGTGCTAGCTTTTTTTTTTATACAAGGAGTATAAATTTAACGTTTTTGGATCAGGCGGACGCAGTTTTGTGTGGAGACAAGCAAATACTGAAATGGAAGTGAAAAACTTGCGTGCTACGGTAAAACATGGGGGTGGTTCGATTATGATCTGGGGGTGTATGTCTGCAGACTGTACCGGGAATTTTTTTTTTTCGCCGAGAAAAATAGAAATTATTCGAAAAAAAGTTGAAAATATCCGAAATATTTAAGAGGAATAGAAAATATACGAAAAAAATTAGGAAGATGGACATGAGACTTGTTGCATGTCGAAGAGAGCCTCAATTGCTACAGAACGTATATTGAAGCACCTCTGGGTTCCGAACGGCAGAAGTTTCCTGAGGCGAAACGTGTCGAGGCTGCTCGTCGCGGTGATGGCCGAATTGCGACGAATTTAATTTTTTTTCTCCGAGAAAAATAGAAATTATTCGAAAAAAATGGAAAATATCCGAAATATTTAAGAGAAATAGAAAACATACGGAAAAAATTAGCAGAAATTCATTTAGTGCCTCAATGCACTGATCAATGTCAGATGTTGCATTGAATTTAGAAACTGTGTTCCAGCCGAGGGTACTCTCCCTGTATTTGTCCCAATCGGTGGACATGTAGAATAAAGATCCTGAGGAGGGATCCACGGAGGCGATTTTTGTAAGTGAAACTGGTCTGTGTTCCGTACCAAAGTGGTCCAAGGCAGCGCACAAGAAGGAGTGACGTAGATCTGTGATGAAAAAATCTATTATTGACGGAAGAATCCGTGGCCTGATGAAAGTAGGCAAGTCAGGTGCAATAATTGCAAAGTTTGACTTAATCATGCATTCGTAAAGGGTGGTACCGGCCTTATTTGCTCTGGCGTTGTTCCAGAAACGATATTTGGCGTTCCAGTCTCCGCCGATTATGTAGGGAGAACCAAAGTGCGTAATATGTCTCAGGTCGTCTCCGGTTAGGGATCGGTGTGGATTGAAGTAAATGACTCCGACCAAGATGGTGGGATGGTCAAGTCTGATGGCCAGGAATTCCAAAGCGGTATGAGTGCGTACAACTGTAAATTTTAAGTTGATATTCTCATCCTGGTGGGTTGGTCCTTGCGGATCACCGTATAACCAGGAATAGAGAAATTGATATTGGGAGTGAGCCAGGTTTCTGTGACCAGAAGGATATCACATCCAAGTTTTTCAAGATTGGCAATGATTTCATTACGCTTGGGATAAATAGACCCTGCATTCCAGGTAATAATATGCGGTAGAGAAGCCATTGTAATAAGCAAGAGGTGGATGGAAATGGTTAATCCAAGGTCGAAATGACCTACAGGAATGCTTGGAATTTTTGGGAATTCGTAGTGCACAGCCTGAGCCTATTGGCCAGGGTTTCAGCAGTGTTAAGCATGAGGTTGAGATCGCAGAGATGTTTTAGTTCATGAAGAACATCGGTTAACTTAATAAATTGGATGAAATCTGGATTTTGATTTCCCGAGAAGTTGCGGGAGCTTGGCTCGTTTGACTGTGGAATCAGAGATGATTTAAGGCGGGGGCCGCGGCTCAAGATTCTGTGGGTGCATCCCCTCCCTAGTTCCGTACACGTACATGAGATTTGCAAGGGTGCGGAATGCCCGCTTTCATTTGTTAATAATGCAAACATAGTACTGTTCTGTAGTCAAAAGCCTTAGATAAAAGTTCAATCTAGGCGGCAAAGGTCCTCAGAAGTCCTACTTTTGCATTTTTTAGCCGTAATTTGCAATATTCAGCAGCATACTGCTAGTCGAGTGACATTATCGTAGATATCGAGAGATTTAGAGCTCGTATGGTGTTCGTAGGTCCTTTCCCGCCTAGCGGGAACATATAGGATCTCAATGCAACGCCAATCACGTTGTATGCTTACAACTTCTTATTTCATCAAAATATAGTTCCGGCATATTTCGCTACAAGCGCTGTACTCTGTTCCCGATCTCTCTCGTCGTCAGCAGTCACTGTATCGGTAAAACAGAGGCCTATAGGAGCATGCGCGGCACGACAGCGTGGATGGCGTGTACGGGTGCCTACGCCGATCGCAGGGACCGGGATGCCTCGAAGTATTTCCCAATAATGCAGAGGCGGGACTTTTCCATAGTGAAAAGAGCTAGATAAAAGTTCAATCTAGGCGGGAAAGTTCCTCAGCAGTCCTACTTTTGCATCATTGGGAAATGGTTAGCAATATTCGGCAGCATGTCGTTTGTTAGGGCGGCTATGGAAACTGACATGGCGGCACACTCACACACCGCCTGGTCGGCGTGTACGTGTGCCTACGAGGGTTGGAAGGGTCTGGAATTCCGCAACCCATTTCTCTATAATACAGGGATGTGAATTTTCAGTAATGGTTCGCACTAGACAAAAATATCAACCTAACATGCTGAATCCCTCGAAAATCCGTAAAAATTATTGTTTGCGAAATGTAACAAATAGTTTGACAAACTATATTTAAACAATTGATTTTTTCTAGTTTTTATCTCTAGATAGAAGTGAACGCATTCTAAATATTTTCAGTGACAATTTGATTTCTATAACTCTAATGGTCGAAAGCAACCTGTTGTGAATTAGCATCTTGCGCCGATGGCCCGCGCCGTGACATTGACACTGAAGGGTGTCATAAATTAGCCCTCCCACGACACTGTCTCGCCGAAGACGAAAGAACTTTCCTGTAACCTCGGTGCAAAACACAGTCATTCTCTAAAGTCTGAAACATCGCCGCTTCGCACGAATGTACGATTGCCTAGTAAATATGATGCGAATTATATCATGTTTGGTGTCATTTTTATCAGAAACATCCCACGAATCTGTTGAGAGAGGTTTCATGAAGAAATAATGAAAAATAAATAAAATTATGTCATCGCATTAGTATTGTCTCACCGATGTACCTGACCCATGTTACACCCAACGACCGGCACACCGAACGGCCAGGCCGACTACGCTTGCAATGTTCCGCATTTTATATGGATTTCTGTATGCATTGTCGGGCCGGCCTGACGGTATGCGGGGTCCGAGAGTTTCTGCGTTTTTAATAAATACATAATGGTAATAACGGTACTTCATTCATAACTTATAACGTAACTTTTAATATACTTGGTTTTTTTTTATTGTTTGGGATTGGCTGCGCGTGGCGTCAGATCTCGAACGCGAGATCCACCGCGCCGCCCCACTATTGGCAGGTGCTCGTGTCGCCGCGAGATCGATGGTCGATTGACGGCGAGTCGTGCCATAGGCTGTCACCGCCGGATCGATTATCGACGCGGCTAATAGAATTTCTATTGGCCCGGGATTCAAATTCGGCAAGTCATCGTTCCGGCGGTGATAGAAAACCGCTCGCGACTCGCCGACGATCAGATCGTCTGTTCATCTCCAAGCGTTAACTTTGCGAAATCGTTCTTCTCAAAATCGTTATAAGTAGCTAAGGCGTCGCGCGTCGTGGGACCGGTCTAGCTACAGCGATTCGGTATCTGGGTTCCCAGCAACTCCGCTGAGAATAATTCAACAGTTTCTTTCTGTGCATACATTTATTGTTAATCCAAGTCCAACCTATCTGTTGGCTTTAATATTGTACATATTCGTGTTTAAGTCTTAAGTGTAAGTCACGAACCGCTAGACGGAAATAAAGTGCTCGTCCCGTAGCGAAGAGTTTATTCTCCGTCCCCAATCCGTAACATTTATAATTACATTAGGTATATTTAGCAAACATGTGCATAATCTTTATTTGTATTAAATTTTGTATTAAATTAAATTAAATTAAATTAAATATTTCTGGAATTCCGACGAATTTGTTCCGAATGAAGTTGCATACGTACCGATAATATCATTAAAATATCCTTACGAAGTTTTACATACGCCTAGAAGGTATGACAAGATGGTAAATTATGACAATTTGTTGACGAGTGCTGTAACTTCGTGAGGATACTTTAGTGATATTGTAAAGTAAATATAATTCAAATTATGGCATGTTTGGTGTGATTTATAGCGGGAGAATGCCACCAATGTGTTGAAAGAAGTTTCATGAAACCATTGCATCAGGATAGTCTCACCGATATACCTGACCTAGCACAATGTTACACCCTTCGGCGGTCTAGCTTCTGGGCTTTTCGACAGGTAGACACTTGAGGGTGTCATCAACTAGCCGTCCCAATATAACACCGCATAAAAGAGCTAAGGGGCACAGAATGCCTGTAGAATTAGGATATTTGTTGCGTTGATTGAGAACGAACGAGCGGCAACCGGTCCTCTTGCCGTACTGGTACAACGTCGCTGCAGGGAAAGGTGAAGGGTAGTTTCAGGGGAGGAGAGAGAGAGTTTTTACTGTTGCATTTATTCATAAGCAGAAACTAATACAGTGGCAAATATATGGGAAAAGCGTGTTTTTTTACAAAGTGTGTGGGGGGGGGCACATATTTGGGGCGCGTGAGGAGGGATTATGCTTTACTTTCGCGGGGCGGCGTCGATAGGTGACGAAGGAGCGTCCTCCTCGTTGTGGACATCGTAGAGATAGAGCTTGGTCGTCTTCGCTTGGCTGCTTCTTTTCTTTGTTGTTGTTGTTACGGATGTTACGGAGGTTTCAGGGCAGTCCTCTTCCTTCAGTCCACATGATTCGTTGCTAGAAGTGACACATAAACAAAATGCGAAAAAAATTGGAATTTACTCGATAATGTAAAAGGTAAAATTGCATTGCTCTGCTTACATTGTGAGCTGCTGTTCCATCCATTGTCGGCTCGAAATCTGCGCAGTGTGGGATGACAGTCGGCCAGTGTTCCTCCATCGTCGCCTCGAAGAACAAACAGCTCAGATGAATCGAGAAAAAGAAAATAAACATAATGTTCAAAAATTGGAATCCACCTGGGAATATAAAAAGTAAAATTGTGTTGATCTACTTACATTGGTGATGCTCCGTCCATTAGCGCTTTAGAATCTGCATGGTGTAGGACAACTCTCGGGCAGTATCGTCCATCATCGTGTCGACGAACAAACAGCCCACATGGTTCAAGAAACATGAAAATAAACAAAATTCGACAAAATTTAGTTAGTATTTATACTGCTTGAGAATATAAAATCTAAAATTTCATTGCCGTACTTACATTGGGAGCTGATGCCACATCCATTGTTGTCTCGGAATATTTTTTATATTTTTCATTATATTCAATCGTTGATATACATCAGCGATCCTGCACACTTATCTGCATGTGTGCACCTGACGTCGGACAGCAATTTTCTTTTTCCAACAGATCGAGTCAGTGGCGTTGCACCTGTAGGTGTATCACGACGCGGCATAATACTTTAATATTTCTTTTTCCATCGTTGATATAAATCAGCGATCCTGGACACTTATCTGCAATTGTGCACCTGACGTCGGACAGCAATTTTCTTTTTCCAACTTATCGAGTCAGTGGCGTTGCACCAGTAGGTGCCCAGTTAGCCAAATGCCTACTCGACCAAATCGAGTGGAATGTGTGCTGCACACATTGCGAGCAAAAGACTTATGTATTTCGTACCAAACCCTGCTCGAAGCAGAATTTGGTCCTCATTTGGTTTGATTGTGACACCAAAGTGTGTCGTGAAATTCCTAATAAAATGCGGCGGCAGATGTTTGTCACATCCATGCGAAGCCTACAGGTAAAATTCCATGCGGCATCATGCGGCATGGGAGCCAAACTTTAGCTTCGTTACAGAGGGCAGGTCCGTCGCACTAAGAACGGACGTAACCTTGTTCTAACAGTAAATATCGGTAAAAATTGAAGTAAATCTTCCTGTGTAGGGTGGGAAAAGGTATTTTATTTAAGTTTCAATGCGTAGTAAAGATAAAGTGATGCGTAAACACCACAATGTGTCGTGAAAGACAAAGCGCCGTGTTGTATAATTCGAAGAGCGTACGTGCGAGAAAGAGAGAGAGAGAGAACGAGCGCGAAGAGTGTGCGTGCGAGAGAGAAAGAAAAGAGCGCGAAGAGTATGCGTGCGAGACAGAGAGAGAAAAGAGCGCGAAGAGTGTGCGTGCGAGAGGAAGTGAATTCGAAGAAGATTGAAAGAAGAATATGGAAAGGGATGACGGAATATTTTTAATGTGTATTAATTTTTTATTTCAATTGAATTTATTTTTAAATTGTTACAATTAGTATAATTGTAATATAATTTAATATAATTTAAAATATATAATTTAATTTAAAAAGTCAATTTAAAAAGCCAATTTAATTTAAAATATGATTTAATATAATTTAAAATTAGCACTAAAAAGTGCTGTTTGGAGCACTGAAAAGTGCTGTTTGGTGTTTTTTTTTTTTTTTTTTTTCTTATTTTCAGTGGAGGGAGGTTAAATGCGTTACGCACAACTTCTCGGGGCCATTCCAACCCCGAGAAAGTGTGGGACTCCCCAAGCGATCGCCCCCCGTTTCAGAGGGGCGATGTGACAGCGAGGGTTTACCCACTAAAACTCCTCCCTCCACTTGCGCCCCCTGTTACTCCGCCTGCTCCCAGGGGTTAATATACCTCGCCGCACTGCCCGACGGATTCTTGTGCCGGACCCTTTCCTTGCGAGCTTTCAGGACCACTCGCATCGAATCTTGAAATTCGAGGCGAGTGGGCCTTGAGAAAGATCTGCTTTCGCAAACTGCATCTGCAACATTATTTAAGAAAGATTATTTACACGGTCATATTAAGCTTATTAAGTTAATGTATTAAGCAATAAATAATTCTTACCGAAAAGGGCCCGCACAATTTTCGTGGGACACAATGGTTGGCAACTGTCCGTGCCAAACCACGTGTATGAGGGTAGGAGGCTGTCTGCGACAGCCTCTCTAAAAGAGGCACTCAGTGCCTCTTTTAGATTATACCCTCCAACATGGGCAAAAAAGTCAACCTAAAAAATAATAAGTTATATCATTAATATATATACTCACACGTGTGTGCGCATATAGCAATGGAATAAATGCATACACTTACCACATTATTGTACTCCTGTTCGGAGCAGTTTTCGAAGTTGTCTACCTCTTCCCTCGTTTGAAGAGGTAGACATTCCGGCTTTCTCCCATAACTACGAGGTTGCTCCCTTTTGTTTATTATTCTAGAAAGAAGAAGTAAATTTTGTTAAATATTGCCATCATACTGTAATTTCAATTTCTTAAATTACATACTGATCCATTGTCTTTTCCAGGAGGTCCAGCTTTCTTGCGAGGTGCTCGTTCTGCGACATCAGTTTCTCGTTTTGCGACGTCAGTTGCTCAAATTGGGATCTTGTGATGGTTGCGGCGGTCTGTGGTGTTATAGGACGTGGTGTTATAGGACGTGGTGGTAAATAGGACGTGGAGGAAGAGGACAAATGTATTGGTGAGGAGGTTGGTGGTGGTATGGGAGGAGGATTGAGCAACGATGTCGACGTTGCTCCATGACTCTCCGGCGAATCGGCCTCCAGAAGTCGCCGGAGCTCCTCATCGGAGTCAAGAGCACTCGTTGATTGAAAGGGGCGTTTCCGTCGCCGAGGCTCCCCATCCGACGAGGTGGTCTTATACCTCGCCGGCTTCTGAATTGTCCTCTCTGGACGACGGTTTGGAATCTGAAAAACATATGAAAAATAATATAATGATATACCGATAATATATACAATATTTTAGATTAATTATATGATACAGGAGACTGAAACTTACCTTTTCCATTGCCTCAATTGTCTACGAAATTCGCTTCTCGAAATATGATCTTCTTTATGGGATGCACGATAGCGAATGACCGTAGCGAGTTGCATTTTTCTGCATGCGGTCGTTATAAACAAATGACATTCAAATTCCGCGCCAACTGTGCGCATGCCCTTAAGGATCTAACACAATAATACGCGTAAATATTAATGCACACATTATTAATTTAATTAATTTAATTCTTAATTTTTAATTTTAATTCATTAATTTCTTTAAACGCTATAATGTCTATAACTTTTAATTTATGATGCGCGTATGTTAGGTGTTGCGCGTTACGCGATCATGCGCAGTGCAGTTTGCGACACCAGACCGTGAATAACACCTCTCACGACGAAGGTGTCGGTGATTCGATATGCGCTCTGATTCCGTCTTGTTTGATTAGTGATTCCTTTGTTAGTTAATTACAAATTATTAAGTTCGTGAATTAACTCTAAAGCAGTGAATACTGGATGAGCAGTGGATTCGAAGGAAGGAAGGATAGAAGCAGAGAAAACGCCAGATAAGTATTGCCACGTGGTATTGTTAACAATACACGTAACAAATTATTATATATTTTGTATATTCTTTATTCAGTTTTCTTTTACACCCATGGATCGAGTTTTGAAGAAGTCGGTTTCGCGAAAACCGTATAATCAATTAAGCCCTAGGCAGAAACGAAATATTCGGCGCGAAATAACCTTAAATTTGAGGAAGTATTCACGTGACAATGAATTACAAAGTCCCCCTAATGTTGATAATCTGCAGGACATTCCCAGCACGTCTTCTTTATCCGTGCCTGTCAGTAATAATAATAATGAAAGTCTGCTTAATATTCCCACCACATCTTCATTCACGCATGATCTACCTCTTCTACCTCTTCATGCGATGATGTGGTTTGGGAGTCCGCTGGTACTGTTTCAGAAGTCTCATTTCGTGATCGTTTGGCATCTTGCTTTGTGGACAATAATTTAACGCACACTCAGGGGAACAACATCTTATCTCTTCTACGTACCCATTCGTGTTTTTCTAGTTTGCCGAAAGATATAAGAACGCTCATTGGTACACCTTGTACCAGTGTGGTCACCTCTGTGGTAGAACCAGGAGAGTATGTTCATTTTGATGTAGAGTTGAAAATAGTTAAACAGTTATCTCAATGTTCTTCAGTAATTCCTGAAGAGTTGCAATTGGATTTTCATGTGGACGGATGTAGTTTAGATAATTCCAATACAATTCAAATTTGGCCTATTCAAGTCAGAATTGTAAATATCTTAAATAGTAAACCCATTGTAGTAGGGATTTATAAAGGCACCCAAAAACCCAAGGATTGTAACAGTTATCTTCAAAAATTTGTCTCTGACATAAACTTGATAATTTCAAATGGAGGCATTACGTTCCACGAGAAAAAAATTCCAGTCGTATTAAGGTGTTTTATTGCTGATGCACCAGCTCGAGCCTTTATACTTCATCACAAAGGCCATATGTCTCATCGACCTTGTTCCAAGTGCAAAGTTTGTGGTACACAGGAAAGAGGTCGTCAATGGTTTTCAATGGTATTACACATCCTTTACGAAGTGATGAAGAATATACCAGGTGTTCCGATGAGGATCATCATAAAGATGGTCAAAGTCCATTAGCTTTGATGCCAATAGGAATGGTATCACAGGTGCCATTCGAGTATATGCATCTCGTATGTCTAGGTGTCATTAAAAAATTGTTATCTGCCTGGGTGTGTGGCAAATATTCCCCATTTTCAAAATTATCTTCTCGACAAATTTTCACAATCTCAGAGAGAATGAGAAGGATCAATAAATATTGTCCATCCGAGTTTGCAAGGCGTCCTAGATCAATAGATTTATTTTCCAAATTTAAAGCAATAGAATTTCGGCAATTTCTTTTGTATACTGGTCCAGTTGTCACCTATGGAGTACTGAAGGATAATGTATATCGACACTTCTTGTTTCTGCACAGTGCCATAAGAATAATGGTTTCACAGGTTTTTGTTAGCAAATATTTAAAGTTTGCAGAAGGAGCTTTGCAACAATTTGTTCGTCGTTGTGAAAAGTTCTATGGTCCAACTTTTAATTCTTATAATGTCCACGGTCTCCTCCACTTGGCCGATGACGTCAGACGTTTTGGTACATTAGATTCATTTTCAGCTTTCCCGTATGAAAGCAACATGTCCATTTTTAGAAAATATTGCAGAAAGCCAGGACAACCCCTTCAACAATTTTCTAATAGAATGAGAGAGATAGAACATCATGGCAGTAATAAGGGAGGTGGTGATTCTTCGACCACCATTCAGGCATCTATGATGTTTCATAATAGTTGTGGTGCTATTTCTTACCGCAAACTTCAAATTCACAGGTTATTGCTTGGCACAGACGAGCGCGATAATTGCTGCATTTTACACGATGGCACAGTTTGTATAATTTCATCTATTAGTCCCCATGAAAATTCTTTTCGCTTAGGTGTACAAAGATTTCTACAAGTTGATGTATTCTATGATATCGCCTTGTTATCTCCAGCACTAGAAATTTTTAAATGCGATACTTTGAGCACTGAAATAACATATGTTAGCCAGGAAGATGTTAGGGCAAAATGTTACCGAATGCCATTGGAGGCCATGAACGTTTCCAACGAATCGTCGACGGATGAAGAAGACGATAACATATTGGGAATGTCCCAGTGGGTTATCGCTGTGCTGGTTCATTTTGAAACAGTATAATTTATTCCAAGTTGCACATCGTACATTACATATTTCTCGTGTTATGATAAATTCTAATGTTATTATATATAGATACGAGAGAAATAAGATACGCATGGAAAACAAATAACTTTATGTTATAATCAATAATATCTTCCGTGCAGTATTGTATAGTATTATTTTAGTACTCTAAACTTTATATAGTACTCACAAATATTTTTAATTATTTCAGATACCTATTTTTCCGAGAATGCTTTACTACCAGGATTACCACCGAAAGTAATTTGGAACAAATGTCAAAACAGTATTATTATGAGTTGATTAATGAAATGAAATGTTATCCCGATACAATGCTGTATCCTTGGCTAGCAGCTAAATTAAATCAGCTTCAATTAGATGTCTACATACATAATTTTTCATTAATATATCTATTCCAATAACAAAAGGTAAACAAAAAAGAAAAAAAGGTAAACAAAAGGATATTATATTCTTAATAACAGAACATGAACAGTCAGGAACACAGGCTTGGTTGGATGCCTATCATCTATCATCTGTATTTACTTCGAGATCCTGTCTGCACTGTGCTGTGTAGTTATAATTGAAGACATTTCATCTCATAAGTGGCAATGGCAAAGTGAGTATATACATTATCCTAGAATTAAAAAAAAATTTTTTTCTTCGAAATATATCGATTGTACAATGAGAACAGAACACATATCCATATCACGTTCTAATGTAAGGCCCTTTTTGTTTGTAGGAAGGAGAAACTTCAAGAGTGGTGTGCTGTCCGTGTCCGCTGATGAGAGGAAGCATAGCAAAAATAAATAAATAAATATATTGTTGTAAGTTTTTATGCTTACAGATTTATTTAAACTCTCTCCGTTCGCTCACTCGAATATCTCGAATATATCTCTCTTCGCTCGCCCGAGTACCTCTGCCTAAATACGTTTCTGTTACCGGTCGTTCTTGTTTGTCTCTCACTCATTCCCTCTCACTCTTTTCTCATCCGACCTATCATTCGCTCCGTTTCAGATACATTCGATCACTCATTCGTCGTTACGCACATTCTCTCTCTTTCTCTCTCACACACAGTCACTACAGTTTCGGCCCTTCCTGACCTCTTCGACGACCTCGTCGAAGTTATGAACTCCTTCTAATTGTTTAACGCAATACGAGGTTTTACACAGTCGTTCTGTACATCTTTAGCTGCGTTACTTGCACAGCTGCCTCGTGCTCGCGTGACGACTCGATCCGAATATTCGTGCGCGGATGATACATATTTTAATCGGTCGACTGAGACTACATTCGAGTAAACACGTTGACTTTGCTGTTCGCCTTCGATGTCTCGTACTATATATCTATCTTTGTCTAGGACTTCGGCAATTTCGTATGGGCCGCGATATTTCGACGCCAGTTTTCGACTTTCTCCCGTTGCGGGAATTTCGCTTCTGACCAGTACGATATCGCCCTTGCTATAAATTTTTGCTTCTTTGCGGTTTTTATCATACTGCCGTTTCATCGCTCCCTCGTTTTCGCGTAACAGCTCTGAAACGTCGCGCTTTTCCTCCTCGGTTCCTAATTCGTCATTTATTTGCCTAATTTCTATCGTTAATGGATTTTCGCGCCATCCGCTGATTTTATAATTGAAAACAATCTCGTGGGGTGTTCGACGTGTGACTCTATGATAGCTACTGTTGATCGCCCACTGCACTTCGTACAGTTTTTCGTCCCAGTCTTCACAGGTTATCGTGCGCGTCGAAGTAGCTAGGCAATTTAGTATCACATTGTTTATCTTTTCTATCTGTCCATTTGCTCGTGGAGTGCCGGTTGCAATTTTAACGTGTTGTACATCATGTTCGCTACAAAATTCGGCAAAACTTTTTGCTGTGAAGGCTGTTCCGCGATCCGTTATAATACGCATGGGCTTTCCGTAATGCGACATAAATTCTATCACGAATCTTATTGTGCTAGCCGCGCCTACATCCTCTACAGCTTTTAGAACTACGTATTTGCTGAATCCACATACCGCCGCTGCTACATACTTCTTATCCCTTTCGGTAGCAGGTAATGGTCCTAGATGGTCTACATGAACGCTTTGAAATGGCCTGTCACCCTTATCCAACGGGTGTAAGAACCCTGGTTTTTTCCCGGGCGGCGTTTTATAATAAAGGCACGCTATACATCGATTCACGTACTTTGCGACGAATTCACGCATTTTAGGAAAATAATATTCTTGCTTCAGTTTCGCGAGGGTTTTGTCGATACCTAAGTGCGCCAATGATTGGTGCGCTTCCGCTACTATTTCATATTTTAAGTCTGCCGGGACATATAATCGCCATCTTCCCTTCGTTATCTTATATACTCTCGCGTTGTACATTGTAAACTTTGCGTGTGCATTCGTATCACCACTCTCTGACGCATCTCGTACTCGCAGAATTTCCGCATCACTCCTCTGCATCGCCGCTATCCAATCAGTCGTCATGTGTACCCCTAATATCGGAAGTCCTACCACTGTCGTATCCTCGGCTTCTCCAGCCGGATTCCTACTTAACGCGTCCGCTACCTGATTTTGTTTACCCGTATGATACTGTAGCGTGTAATCGAATTCTGAGAGCCGTACGAACCATCTCCCAATCCTGGGATTCAAATCGCGTTTGTCCGCTAACATTTTCAGGCTATTACAGTCGGTTCGGATTACAAAGTGTATACCTATGAGGTACACGCGAAATTTTTCGAGCGCACATACGATCGCCAAAGCCTCGAGTTCGTACGAATGATATTTCGCCTCCTCAGGAGTAGTTTTTCGGCTAAAGTAGCTAACAGGTCGCCATGTATTATCCGACTGTTTTTGTAGTAAAACGCCACCCAACCCGGCCGCACATGCATCAGTGTGCACCTCGGTTTCTGCACCGTGCTGATAGATCGTTAATACCGGTCTAGTAGAAAGCAATTGCTTTATTTCTTCGAACGCTTTCTTTTGTTCCACCCCCCAACTAAACGGTACGTTTTTCTTTAAGAGATCGGTTAAGGGCTTCATTCTCACGGCAAAGTTTTTTTATAAACCGGCGAAAATAGCTGCTTAACCCGGCGAATCCCCGCACGTCTCTAATATTCTTTGGCTCAGGAAAGTTAATCACGCACTCGATCTTCCGCTTCCCCGGTCGAATCTTTCCCACCGATATGTCAAACCCTAAATATTCTATTTCACGCTTTAGATAATGACACTTTTTCAAATTAATCCGCAACCCGTTCGCGCGCAAAAGATCAAAGACGTGCTGCAATCGTTGCAACCCCTCTTCGACGTCTCCACTTGGGATAATAATGTCTTCGAGGTAAGCTATTGCTGTATCGAATCGCAGCGATCCTAAAATCGTATTGATAGCCCTCTGAAAAACCGATGGCGCGTTGGTTAACCCGAAAGGCATACGGCGAAATTGGAAATGCCCGTCCGGCGTGACGAACGCGGTTTTCTCTCGTGACGACGGTTCCACCGGAATCTGGTAGTAGCCACTGAACAGATCGATTGTACTATAATATCGATAGCCGCGCAACAAATCGATTTGGTCGTCTATACGTGGTAACGGATATTTATCCTTCAATGTAATTTTGTTTAAAGCGCGGTAGTCGATACACATCCGAACGTCTCCATTCCGCTTTTTTACTAATAGTACGGGGCTCGAAAACGGAGATTGACTGTCTTCGATCACGTTCGCGTCCTTTAATTCGTTTGTTAGATCGCTCAATTTTTTCCGTTCGTGATACGATAAACGGTACGGCCGATACACGATTGGTTTATCTATCGTTAGCTCTATTTTCATCGCCGTGCAATTAGCTTCTCCTAATTGTTTAAAATTCTTCGCAAAAATATCGCGGTTCGCGTTCAACATATTTACGAGTTTTTCCGTGTCTTCGCCGAGGACATCCGTATCTATTTCTTGTCTCGTGACTTCGTCGCAATTGACCTCCTGCGCCAACCC
The DNA here is from genome assembly GCF_050948215.1 of Halictus rubicundus. Taxonomy (NCBI): domain Eukaryota; kingdom Metazoa; phylum Arthropoda; class Insecta; order Hymenoptera; family Halictidae; genus Halictus; species Halictus rubicundus. The sequence continues at coordinate 308,310 of NW_027488718.1, read as the reverse complement.
TGAATGATTGCCGTCACCCTCCCCCTCTTCGCACGTTTCGCCGCGAGCGACCGTCTCGCCCTCGCGCACAGTGATCGGCGCATCGGTAACATTCAGGACCGGTAGCACCGCTAGTCCTTCACTGTTTGTCGAAACGATGCACCTTGGGATGCTGAGAGTCTGCGCGCGCAGTCCTCCCTCGACGCAAATGTCTTGCGCTGGTAACTGGCTGCGCACTGTCACGTGTCCTAGATAATTTCGTGGAATCACGTACGGTCCTTCTGATACAAGCGTCGTCCGACGCGGAGCCGTGGTTGCTGCTGTTGCCTGGTATGCGTTGTCCAATGAGGGGGCGATGATCAGCTCGCCCGCCCGGCTGAGTATGACAACGCCTTCAGCCTCGGTGTATGGATGCCCAACGAGGAACGGTATGGTCTGACTACCGCTTGGCACCACGTGTACAGTCACTCGAGTCTCTACGGCATCGATACTAATATTAGCGGTAAATATACCAATCGGACGTACCTGTCCTACTCCATATCCGACGAAGGGATCCAGTGTCGTCTCATGATACGTGAGCTGCAGTTCGTCAGCAACATCCCGGCGCAATGCTACCACGCTGCTGCCTAAGTCGATGTAGCATTTTACAAGGTAGCCGTTGATGAGAGCGTCCTTATAATATTTCCGGTGCGTGTCCTCCGTGATGTGCAGCACGGCAGGGGGTTGACTGCGCGCCCTTATCCTCGTCGTTTCAGTTGGAGCCGTGGATGTCACCGCCTGATCGCTTCTTCTTCCATCCCGATTCGTCGTGGGGCAGGCACGTGAGACATGGCCTGTGTTTCCACATTTAAAGCAGGTTATAGCTCTCGTTCTATTTGGACATAGTCGTGCTTGATGACCTGGCTGTTTACAAACAAAACAGTTTGTATTACTCGCCGACCTTATTGTCGCGCCATGTGCCTTACGTTGGCTCGCTACGGGGTTCTCACGCATGAACGCAGATCCTGCTTCCAAATCCGGCAATAATTCGCTCGTTCTTTTATAACGGCTCAAAGGACCCAAAAAATCTCTGTATCTTGGATTGTTTAAACCGGCCACGATCCATTCAATGGTTTCGTCATCGGCCATCATCGCGCGGTTGCATCTCGCAAGTTTTTCATAAAAATACTCTATCACGTTTTGGCTGACCGTTTGTTTATAATTTTGTGCTTCTATTCGCGTCTCGACAGCGCTTCTTTTGCAAGGAAAGTCCCGACGTAATACGACCTTCCATTCCGCCCACGTACGTTCCAGTCGCGGAAGGCTATCTCTCCATTGTTTTGCGACACCCGCGAGCGAAGATAGAGCATAATGCCTTACCGCTATATCATCCCATTGATATAAATCACCGTATTCCTCGATTTTTTTCGATCCATTCGTCCACGGAGAGCTGTTTGGATACCGGGTCGAATTTCGGTAGTACCTCCTCCACGTTGCGAAAGTGTTGCTCCGCCATGCTGGCTTCCGTCTCCGCCGCTCCAAAATCGAATAATCGCCACTCAATTCGGCCTCGATTTTTCCTCCCGGCGCCGTAGTCTTCGCGTCTTCCTGACCGAAGTCTTCCACCCACGGAAACCCAACCCACGAAAACTCACTATTTTTCGCCGCACCGAAATCGCAACTTCCGACTCGCCACGTGTTCGCGATCGTGATCTACCACGTGATTTTTCTCGATCGCCACTAGATTTTCGCGCTGGGATATCAGAGATCCCACTTCTGAGAAGCTGTTGTAAGTTTTTATGCTTACAGATTTATTTAAACTCTCTCCGTTCGCTCACTCGAATATCTCGAATATATCTCTCTTCGCTCGCCCGAGTACCTCTGCCGAAATACGTTTCTGTTACCGGTCGTTCTTGTTTGTCTCTCACTCATTCCCTCTCACTCTTTCCTCATCCGACCTATCATTCGCTCCGTTTCAGATACATTCGATCACTCATTCGTCGTTACGCACATTCTCTCTCTTTCTCTCTCACACACAGTCACTACAATATTGTTAATAAACTCTTCTTAAGCATCCCTACACCTTATTTTCCATTCGAGGGTTTTATTTCCATTATTTTAAGATTTGAATATTTATTTTTTATTTTATAACAGTTTTGTTACGATAATTGAATTTTATATCATTTTTGTTTCCTTCATGTAACTTGTACAGTTCATTTTTTTAAATTTTATTGTCTATTCGTTTTCTTTCTTAAGATTATAAATATTGTAACCGTTCTTTCCTACCGTTTCTTCCGATTCGCATACGCTGTTACTCGTATCTCTACTTCGCGTCTCGAGACTATCCCTAACCGTCTCGCAGGGCCGGTTACTACCCTAATTTCTCGAAGCTTGCACGTTCGCGAGCAGGAATGGATTCGTTCCTCCAGGCACTGGAAAGCGGCGAGGTATGGACGAGTTAAATGAGATATTCGTAGCCCAGATAAGGTAACAAAAGATGATATATTCTCGTAAGAACCGTCGTGTGTGTTTGGATACAGTTAATTCCAGGTACCGTGTGGAACAATAGGTCGGCCTCCCGTGCCGTCGGCTCGCGACACATAAACAAAGTATTATGAACGCGTGAAAAACGCTCGCGGTACGCTCGCTCGACTCTACGCCCGGTTTTCGGAATCGGTTTAGAAAATCACTCAGCACGGATCGCGCCCCGCGACAAGCAGTTCGTGACCCGTCTGACCGTCCCTACACTCGGCCGGATAATCGTACGAGTTATCAGGATGGAGACAAACACGAAATCGCCGTCACTCCACGCTTCCAATGATTCTGCTCTTCGGCACGTAATCGTGGCCTCTAAGCAATCTCGGGCGAGGCGGCGGCAGAGTGTCAGTGACCGTGCAAAGTCCGATCGCTCCTATCTGACCCGAAATCCGCGATCGAACGACGTCGTACCCGTCAGACCATCCAGACACCTGGACGATGTTCGGACAAGTGGCCTGGGTGGAGACGCACACTAAACCTTGGTCACTCCACGGAACGCACGAGTCTACCCTTTGGCACGATACATGGCCTCGGAGTATTCTCGGATATTGGTCACGGCAGAGTGTCCACGATCGTGCAAGGCCCGATCGTCTCGATTTGGTAGAGACGTGCACTAAACCTCGATTATTCCACGGGACCTATAAGTTCACCCTTTGGCACGATACGTGGCCTCGGAGTGATCTCGGACAAAGGTCACGACAGAATACTCTCATTCTATTAGAAAATTGTTGAAGGGGTTGTCCTGGCTTTCTGCAATATTTTCTAAAAATGGACATGTTGCTTTCATACGGGAAAGCTGAAAATGAATCTAATGTACCAAAACGTCTGACGTCATCGGCCAAGTGGAGGAGACCGTGGACATTATAAGAATTAAAAGTTGGACCATAGAACTTTTCACAACGACGAACAAATTGTTGCAAAGCTCCTTCTGCAAACTTTAAATATTTGCTAACAAAAACCTGTGAAACCATTATTCTTATGGCACTGTGCAGAAACAAGAAGTGTCGATATACATTATCCTTCAGTACTCCATAGGTGACAACTGGACCAGTATACAAAAGAAATTGCCGAAATTCTATTGCTTTAAATTTGGAAAATAAATCTATTGATCTAGGACGCCTTGCAAACTCGGATGGACAATATTTATTGATCCTTCTCATTCTCTCTGAGATTGTGAAAATTTGTCGAGAAGATAATTTTGAAAATGGGGAATATTTGCCACACACCCAGGCAGATAACAATTTTTTAATGACACCTAGACATACGAGATGCATATACTCGAATGGCACCTGTGATACCATTCCTATTGGCATCAAAGCTAATGGACTTTGACCATCTTTATGATGATCCTCATCGGAACACCTGGTATATTCTTCATCACTTCGTAAAGGATGTGTAATACCATTGAAAACCATTGACGACCTCTTTCCTGTGTACCACAAACTTTGCACTTGGAACAAGGTCGATGAGACATATGGCCTTTGTGATGAAGTATAAAGGCTCGAGCTGGTGCATCAGCAATAAAACACCTTAATACGACTGGAATTTTTTTCTCGTGGAACGTAATGCCTCCATTTGAAATTATCAAGTTTATGTCAGAGACAAATTTTTGAAGATAACTGTTACAATCCTTGGGTTTTTGGGTGCCTTTATAAATCACTACTACAATGGGTTTACTATTTAAGATATTTACAATTCTGACTTGAATAGGCCAAATTTGAATTGTATTGGAATTATCTAAACTACATCCGTCCACATGAAAATCCAATTGCAACTCTTCAGGAATTACTGAAGAACATTGAGATAACTGTTTAACTATTTTCAACTCTACATCAAAATGAACATACTCTCCTGGTTCTACCACAGAGGTGACCACACTGGTACAAGGTGTACCAATGAGCGTTCTTATATCTTTCGGCAAACTAGAAAAACACGAATGGGTACGTAGAAGAGATAAGATGTTGTTCCCCTGAGTGTGCGTTAAATTATTGTCCACAAAGCAAGATGCCAAACGATCACGAAATGAGACTTCTGAAACAGTACCAGCGGACTCCCAAACCACATCATCGCATGAAGAGGTAGAAGAGGTAGATCATGCGTGAATGAAGATGTGGTGGGAATATTAAGCAGACTTTCATTATTATTATTACTGACAGGCACGGATAAAGAAGACGTGCTGGGAATGTCCTGCAGATTATCAACATTAGGGGGACTTTGTAATTCATTGTCACGTGAATACTTCCTCAAATTTAAGGTTATTTCGCGCCGAATATTTCGTTTCTGCCTAGGGCTTAATTGATTATACGGTTTTCGCGAAACCGACTTCTTCAAAACTCGATCCATGGGTGTAAAAGAAAACTGAATAAAGAATATACAAAATATATAATAATTTGTTACGTGTATTGTTAACAATACCACGTGGCAATACTTATCTGGCGTTTTCTCTGCTTCTATCCTTCCTTCCTTCGAATCCACTGCTCATCCAGTATTCACTGCTTTAGAGTTAATTCACGAACTTAATAATTTGTAATTAACTAACAAAGGAATCACTAATCAAACAAGACGGAATCAGAGCGCATATCGAATCACCGACACCTTCGTCGTGAGAGGTGTTATTCACGGTCTGGTGTCGCAAACTGCACTGCGCATGATCGCGTAACGCGCAACACCTAACATACGCGCATCATAAATTAAAAGTTATAGACATTATAGCGTTTAAAGAAATTAATGAATTAAAATTAAAAATTAAGAATTAAATTAATTAAATTAATAATGTGTGCATTAATATTTACGCGTATTATTGTGTTAGATCCTTAAGGGCATGCGCACAGTTGGCGCGGAATTTGAATGTCATTTGTTTTTGTTGAATTTGTAGCAGGGCACTTGCGATCGACTTGTTAATAAACATGTACTAGAACAACTTTAACACTTATTTATTAGTATAAACGTTCTTAATACAAAGTAATATAACTCGAGGACTAAGTAATAACACGGATGTTTCCAGATCACGATCTCAATTCGATATAAAACCGTTACGAGCAAATTTCATACGACGCATACCGAGAAACACACTACACATCCAGTTACCAACTAACCGGTTACAAAATCGACTCAGGGCTGCCAACTTAAACCTAGATGATGATTATTTTTCACACCCTCTCTATCATCATCCTCGCTGTTCACGCAAGTCCTATTTAAACAATGTAGACCTAATGACGCTATACACCTTTCGTGTTTATCTTTATACAATGCTTTCGTTAGCACATCCGCCAACATATTTTCGGTGCTAATATAAGTTACTTTAATTTGACCATTTACGTAGGCCTCTCTACAAAAATGATGTCTTATGTCTATATGCTTACTTCTATTATGAAACACGGGATCTTTACATAATTGTATTGCACTTTGGCTGTCGCATAGAACTTCTGACGGATTTTTCGCTAAGCTACCCAGATTCATATAATTCAAGAGTCTTCTTAAATATATGATCTCTTTCGATACTTCTGTAAGCGCCATATATTCCGCTTCCATTGTAGAAAGCGCTACAGTTGGTTGTTTTTTAGCTTTCCAACTTATTGGTCCACCTGCTAAAATTAGTACGTTACCAGAGCATGATCTCCTATCGGTAAGGTCTCCTGCCCAATCGGAGTCAACGTATGCTTTTAATTCTTCGCCAGTAGGTTCGTAATGTATACTGTAGTCCACAGTACCTTTTAGATACCTTAGTACCCTTTTTGCGCATTTCCAGTGTTCCATAGTGTAATTTGAACAAAACCTGCTTAGTGTACTTACGACAAATGATATATCGGGGCGAGTGGCATTGGCTAAATATATTAATGCGCCAACTAATTCTCTGTAAGGGATGCGACTCATTTGATCCCTCTCTTGCTCCGATAATGACTTTCCTTTTTGTAATTTTAATCCAGGTTCCATGGGAGTCGATATTGGTTTGCAATTTTGCATTGTAAATTTGTCTAGTAAATCATGCTCTTCCAGATTGCTTCAATCCATACAATGGTTTTTGGAGAAGGCATACCTGGTTTTCATTGTTTGTTGAAAATAATTCCGGTTGCTCCATATAAATTGTTTCTTTTAAATCGCCTTGTACGTAGGCTGATACGACGTCCATTTGATGCACGTACATTCTCTTCTCGACTGAAGCAGCTAAAATTGCTCGCACTGTCTCGTACCTTGCTACTGGAGCAAACACTTCTTCATAGTCTAAGCCGTATTTTTGTTGATGGCCTCCAGCTACTAATCTTGCCTTATATTTATTTATAGATCCATCATGCTTCCTTTTTATTTTGAATACCCATTTGTTCGATAAAACCTTTTTATTTTTGGGCCTTGGAACCAGTTTCCATGTTCTGTTCTGCATTAACGTTTCGTATTCTGCATCCATAGCTTCTAGTCAGAATTGTCTATCAGTTCGATTTTTAATTTCACTTGGATTAATCGGCTCCATAACTTCAGCTGTTTGATATTGCTTCTTTGGCCTTCCAGGTTTACTTGTCCTAATTATTTTAGGTCTGCCACGGCCTCTCTTGATTGGTTCTTGATTAGTTACATGGATTTCTTCTTCTCCTCCTTCTTCTTCTTCCCAAATTATTTCTTCTTCTTCCGATGTTACTTTTTCTTCTTCTTTGTCTTCTATTTCCGTAATAGTTTCGTTTCTGTTTTCATTTATCAATAAATCCTTGTGTGAGGCTGTACGTTCGTTTCTCAGCAATTCAGTATTTTCATCATATTCTATAAAACGTACATCACGTCTCTTTACGATCGTATTAGTTCCAGTTAACCATAATCTATATGCCTTGGATTCATTTGAATATCCGACCATTAAGTATGTTCTGCCTTTTTTGGTGGAATTTTCCAATTCCAGGCCCCTTTTCCAATGCTATTACTTTACATCCAAACGTCTTCATAAATCCGACGTACGGTTTTCTCTTGCAGTATGCCTCAAGTGGAGTCATATTATTTAACGTGGAAGTTGGGCATCTGTTCCTAATAAAACAAGCTGTATTTATAGCTTCGGCCCATAATGACTCAGGTACTCCCGATTGTATTATCATACATCTTGCCATTTCGGTAAGTGTCCTATTAGCTCGTTCGGCCACTCCGTTCTGTTCTGGCGTATACTCCACGCTTAATTGTCTCCTGATTCCATGCGTCTCTAAAAATTGTGTGAATTCTTTCGAAACATACTCTTTAGCATTGTCAGATCTGATACCTTTTATTTGTTTTCCTGTTTCCTTTTCAGCACGTGCTTTGTAATTTTTGAACACATTGAATGCTTCGGACCTGTTTTTTAACATCGTTACCTCCGTATATCTTGTTGCATCATCGATAAAAGTGATGAAGTATGTTGCACCACCTAGTGAATTGACCTTCATGGGTCCACAAATATCCGTGTGTACTAAACCCAAAATTTCAGATCTTCTTTCTGTGGAGGGCTTAAATGGTAATTTGTGTATTTTCCCAAGATGACATACCTCACATTCAAAGTTCTTGTTTTGACCAAGCAACTTCAAACCTGTTACCATATTTTCACTTTCCAATTTTCTTAAATCATTCTGATTGAGGTGGCCCATCCGTTCATGCCATCGTTTGAAGTGGTTTTGACTTTTGTCTTCTGTATTCATAGCCATATTATACACTGACTCTGTTACGAGATATAATTCCCCTCTGCGAATTGCTTTAAACACTATATTACCTTCCTTTTCTTTCACAACTGCATCGTTTCTGTTAAAGGTTACAGTATATCCATATTTTGTGATTTGTGGGACTGAGAGCAAGTTATGTCTTAAATTTGGT